>NW_018108758.1:2382-10658 GCF_000183805.2 Loa loa | reverse complement strand
AAAAAAAAAAAAACGGAACGGAATGGAAACAGGTCAGTACTGCAGGATAATACCTATCAGTATTATTGTAAAGTTATTTTCATGCATACATTTTTATATTTGCATTTTTATCATTGATTAATTATCATTGAAATAATCAATGTATTCATTTAATTCTTTTTCTTTTTCATTTTTATTACAATTATTGATTACTTTTCCATTTCCAAATTTATGATAAATAATATCAATTTTTATGAATATTTATAATCTTTTTCTCAAACAAATGATAAATTCAAATATATATTTAAAGGAAAAAGAAAAAAAAGTGAAACAAAATTTTGATGCAAAAGAAAAAAGAAAAATGACATTTAGAAAATTTTCTTTTTAACGCTTACTAATAATACGCTATAGAAAGAAACTTTTTTAATTTACAAATTCAAATTTGAATTAATTTTTATTCTAAATAGATGGATAATAATAATATTTAAATGTGCAAAAATTTCTGGTCGATGAATTAAATAATTATTTTTGCTATAAGAAAGAATGTGTATAATTTGTGAAGTAAATTTTACAAAAATTGGCAAGAAAAGAAAAGGATGGAAAAAAAAGAGAGGAAAACAAAGGAGAAGTATATTTCAATTTGTTTTTAATTAGATTAAATTGATTATTAATTATTATGTGAAGGATTTCTTTGGAAATAAAATTTAAAAGAAAAATTCTTTTAGGCTTTAATTTTTTTCCCTTTCTTTTTATTACTATTTTATCTTTAAAAGGATACATTTTTGATCATTTCATTTATTTTTTTTCTTTCCTATTTTTTATTTCATTCTCTTTTTTTTTTTCATCTTAAAAATGATTGTATATTATAGAAAATACTAACAGTTACTTATTTGGTTGCTTATTTTTTTACCTATTCATATGTATAGTTTTATTAAAATATTCCATCAGTATGTTTATTGCGAGGTATTATGGAATATTTTTAAAAATTTTATTGCTTTTAATTTTATTTTTGACAAATTTCATCATTTTTGAAATTCAACCAAAATTAAAATTAAACTGTAATTGAAAATAAACTAAAATTGAAACTGCACTAAAATCGAAATTAAACTAAAGTTTGGAATTAAATCAAAGTTTGAAATTAAGCCAAAACTTGAAATTAAACCAAAATTTGAAGTTAAACCGAAACTTGAAATTAAACCAAAATTGAAATTACACAGAAATTTGAAATTGAACCAAAATTGATGGTTAAATTAAAATTTGAAATTAAACCGAAATTGCAAAGTTTGCTCAGGAATGAACGGCAGCATGTGCATAAGTTCATTCCAATTCATTTTTGCATTACTTTTTTTTCTTCAAAATAATTTTGAAACTTTTCAAAAATAAAAAGAAAAGTAAAATATTGCAAAAAAGTTTGATTTTACAAGAAAAAAGAATTGAGAAAAAAGAAAAACGATAAGTTCGAAAATTTTTTAAAAAAATTGAATTATAAATATTATTTACTGAATTTTAACATACCTTTTAATGAATAATACTAATAATTACCAATATTAATTTCTGTTTTGTTCTTGAGAGATTTAAATTTTCTTTTTTTAAGGAAAAAGGATGATCGATTCTGATCAATATAATTTCATGATTCACGACAGCGACAGAAGTGACAAACATTTTCATTATCAAGTGGAGCGTTGAAATAATGAGTTGTGAAATTGAAAATGAATTGGGGAAAAAAAAAAAGATTGAAAATTTATTGTGTGAATACTCTAATTAAAATGCATTTTCTACAAATGTATGTTGTCAACCTTTATTGTCAACCACATATGTGAAATCGATAAATTCGAATCAGTATATATATCCAAATGAATGAATTAATTGATGTTCATTTCTTGAAAAAAAAAAACAAAATGAAAAAAGAAAATCGAAATAAATTTAAACTCAAATATAAATTTAGTAAAGAACATTGCTATTCAAAAAACAAATTGATAAACACTATCATTTTTTTCACTTCTCAAAAAAGAAAAAAAAGAAGTATTAATTAGAATTTCCGCTAAAATTTTAGTTCGCCAATAAAATTTATTTTCTAAAATTTTTAGTCATTTGATTGAATTTTTTTTTATTAAATTCCATTTTTATCGTTTAAATAAATATTCACTCATCCGACAATTACACCTATTTGTTCATCATATATTTGGCGCATATTAAACAACAATTTTGTTTTGCTTTTATTACAATTACTTTTCATTCATGTTTAATTTTACCTTTAATTAATGATTCAATCATTTACCGGTAGCAGCAGGAAATTATTCCTTTTTCCTTCTCCATTTCCAATCTCTCCTTCCATTCCTGTTGTCAATGTATTGATTCTTTTTAAAAGAAAAAAAAAATGAAAGTTATAGTGAAATAAATGGGAAATTAACAAAAAAATCATCATCATCATCAATCATCATCATCATCACCAATCATCATCATCATGATCACCAATCATCATTATCATCAATCATCATCAATCATCATCATCATCATCATCATCATCATCATCATCATCATCATCATCATCATCATCATCATCATCATCATCATCATCATCATCATCATCATCATCATCATTCATAATCAATTCCTAAGCACATCTTTCTGATAGGGGGCATTCATGCATAAAGCAGTTAGCCGTTTTTCACTTCATCTTGAATTTCTTGAAAACGATCTTGCGATCGCTCAAATAACATCAGTTTCAGGTGTGCAGATTTTGGACGTCAGCAGACTTAACTTTATGTACAGCTTCCATAGTAAATCTGTGCATGATAAGTGTCGACCGTTATTGCGCCGTCAGTCAACCATTGCGCTACGCTGCGCAACGTACGCGGCAACGAATATTCTGTTATGTTGTTATCGTATGGATTTTGTCACTTGCTGTCAGCATATCACCACTTGTTATTTGGCCAGCAAAAAATATTGAAGGAAAATGCCAAGTCAGTTTTTTTTCTCTCAACAGTTAATCATATTATACAAGAACTGACTGATATTTACCTGTAGCAAACAATAAAATGGCAGAAAATTATCCAGGCCTTATTCCGAAAGAAGGAATAGTTACTATAGTACTACTTTCTATCATCTTTCCTAATTTGTGTAACACAAAAATAAATGTTATTTTTTGATCGAACAAGGAATTGAATCCATTCTCATGAATTATGCATTTTGGCTTTTTTTTACGTCACAATGACAGCTGCAAGTGCTCACTGACAGACAGAAACTTTTTTTGTGGAGCATCTTTTGAAATACATTTTCCTTGCCCATTTCTTGAAATTATCAAAAAAATTGAAAAGTGAAAATTGGAAAAGAAATGTTTTTGGAAAAAAAAAAATCTGGTAAAAAATGAAATGCTTGTTCTCTTATGAGAATGCCGATCTAATCTCGAATTATATATATATATATATATATATATATATATATATATATATATATATATATATATATATATATATATATATATATATATATATATATATATATATATAAGTAGTAAGTAAGTAAGTAAGTAAGTAAGTAGTAGTAGTAGTAGTAGTAGTAGTAGTAGTAGTAGTAGTGTGTGTGTGTGTGTGTGTGTGTGTGTGTGTGTGTGTAATAGCAATCATATTTTAGAAAGATTGACATACCAAATAAATATACTGTGCCATATAGGTACGATAATCTTTACAGTATCGTTATATCGTTATACAAATATTTGGGGAATTATTGAAATATTGTTAAACACAAAAAAAAAATGGTTTCTACTATTGCATATATTTAATGCAAGGTTTTAAATTTACAAATTTATTTCTTCATTGATATTGGATATGGTTATTTCAGTTCCCGGGGAATGTGTTCCAGGAATTCCTGTAACTCTCAATGAATACATTCTAATCTTTGATGAAATTTAAATTTTAACATTCCTATCAAAATTTGTGTAATTTCGATTATGATTTTAAGTATAATTTGTGTAATTTAATTATGATAGCAATACATCTAAGAATTCATAAAAATGGAAGCATGTGCTTTCGATTATTTCATTCGAATCTGCAAATTATACAATTTTAAAAATAAATAAATATAAAAGTGAGAAAAGAAACCAAGTTTTTTGATTATAATAAAATTCAGGATAAAATTATAGAACATCAGGTAATATTACTTAAGCTTCATGAAATTCACAAAATACCGTATAAAGTACCGTATATAAAATATAAATACCGTATGAAGTACCGTATATAAAATATCATAAAATACCATACATTATATTGCCATCGAAAAAGAATTTCTGATTTTACCAAATGTACAAATGATTTCCATTTGGTTGTTGGAAACGATTCGGCAATGCTAATTATTATAATAAAATTTCATATCTTCTCAAATCTTTTCAAATATTTTTATGGTATATTTTTTATTTCATTTCTAAATTTCTTTTTTAAAATTCTAATAAAACTTTTTTTCATTTAAAAATACTTTGAATGAATTATACAAAATCAATCATAAATGCATTTTAAGAAATTTTTCAATTAAGAAAATTAAATTTTTTATCTAAAATTACATCAAATATATTTCATCAACATTTGTTGACAAATAGGTATATATGAATATTTGCATAAAAGGTTTGATAATGTTATAACATTCCGTATAACATTCATTCAAAATTTATACAATTAATTATATTTAAATGTTAAAATTAAGTATTCAAAAATTAATACTAAAATATTAAAATTATATTGTTAGCAATACACTGGAAAGAAGAATTATAATTATTAATTAAATAATAAATATTTTTAATGAAAAATAGCATTTTCCAGAATTTCCTTTTTCGTTTTCAATATTTTAACATTAAGAAGGAAAAGAAAATTAGTGAAAATTACAAATAATTATTAATTATTTGCAAAGTTTTTCTTCCGGTAATAAAGGTGTATGAATTTATGAATGATAATTAAATGATAATTGCTATCGAAATGATTTTTTTTATTTAAATTTAATTATCGTCAAACAATTGCTTTTTTTTGTTCGTAAAATTTCAAAAACAACAATTGAAAACAAGTATGATTCAATTAGATTTGCATATCATATAAGTTTTTCTTTTTTTCTTTCGTGTTGAAATTTCAACACAAAATTTTAATCTTTTTTTAAAGTTCTATTTTTTAAAATTAGCTCATTTTTTTTTCAAAATTATTTAATTGTATTGAAAAAAAAAAGTAAAAAAATACTTTCGAACACATCGTCGTTTTATGTTAATACAATGCTTGACAAATATTATAAAAAACGATTAAAATTTAAAGTTGAAAATTTTGGGGCAATTAAAATTCAAAATTAAAATTTTAAAGCAATTAAAAGTTTTTTCTACCATCGTACTTTTTCTTCTATAGGATCAATTTTTTCTGTAAAAAAAAGTCTTTTTTTTTTGCTTTTTTAGTTTTTTTTTTTTGGAATGTTTTGCATAAAATTTAACTTTTTTAAAAGCATTTTTTTTATTAAAACTTATTTAATTTTTGGTTTTTTTTCTTCTTCAATAATGAAAATGTATCCGTTGATAATTTATTCATATTAATGTCAATTAAATTTATTTTAATTTTTTTTCCCTTATTTTATCAAATGCGGGTGACTTTTCAATGACATTTCAAAAAGTAGCAATTTTAATTTACAGATATATACAAAAATGTTAAAAATGTTTTTATATTGCAAAAAAAAAATCGTATTTTAATGTTTATTTACTTACTTACCTGTAGGAAAAGTTTTACTGGAAATATGGGTAAGCTTTTGGGTAACTTTGCTGATAATGCGTTTATTGCAAAAGATTATTTGCGCCCGAAATTTTTTATCATGCAAAATTACTGATAAGTTTGTGCATCGTTATCAATACTATACATTCATTCCCCACATTATTCCTCATTTTCAGGCATGGTATATGACTGGCTGTACTGGCATTGTCAATCTAATCTATTCATTGTATTTCATTTCTTTTCAATAAAGAAAAAAAACTCCCGAGAAATCCCGAAAAAAAAATATCGGTGAAGTTTAATCGATGCAAAATGGAAATAAAAAAAACGTAGAAAAAGATAAAACTTTTTCAATTAGCAATATCGATTAAAAGATTTTTAAATTTTTTTAAAATAGTTTGTCTTCTTTAAATAAATTACTTTATGATCGATTACTAAGATTTTTTGTTTTTTTCTTTTTGTTTTTAATTTGCTTTTAACGAAGAAAAAAAAGAATTTTTTACTGAAAGCATTCTTATCATACCATACACTCATTCCCCTAATCATATCGTTCTATTATTGTCGCCAATTAATGTCAACGATACAATCGTCACATGTCTCTGAACATTAGCACCAGAACTGATATTATTTGATTTTATCATTACTTGTTTCGTTTGATTGCAATTAAATGATGTTGAGCTTTTCGGTTTTGTTAAAACATTCATTAAGAAAATTTCCACTGCTTATTATTAATTAGCTTATTAGCTTTTAATTGTTTTAATAATTTTTGATTAATTAACTTAAAAAAGATGTAAAGGAAAAGATATATAATAAGAAGAGGAAAAGAAAATCATTTTTATGACATATATTTCAATGTGAAATTTGTTAAAATTTTGCAAAACTTGTGATAAGTATTTGATAAAATAGATTAATTAACAGCTAATCACTGCTCTTCGTCAATTCATTTATTGCACTAATTATACATTCAACAATTCAAAATAATTAATTGACCTTTATTAATTGGTCTTCCATTTTATTCACTAATTAATCTTCCATTTTATTCATTAATTAATCTTCCATTTTATTATTATAGTTTTAGCTTTCCATCAATTCATGCATTTCCTTTTGAAAATTTTTAATATATTAAATTTTCTGTTCAAATTACTTGTCACTTTAAACTATGATATAGCACGTCATAATTCTTTTTCTGTTTTTAAATTAAAATGGAATTATTTCTTTTGCGTTAAACTTTTTTGACGCAAGAGAATTTTAATTTTCAGATCATTTCGAAATTAAAACTTATTGACGAGGAAAAACGCTTTTTTTTAATGAAATTTATGGAAGGTAGCAAACATAGCATGTTAAATTTCCACTTGGTAATTAACAAAAAATGCAATATGCAAATTTTGTTTTGATAATAAATAAGAACGAAATGGGCAAAGTATAATGCATAATTTAGCAAATAGTATTTAAGCCTTATCTTTCATCCATTTAGTAAAGTTAAAGTTTTGAATTTTATCTATCATTCATTGAGTAATGCTAAGTTACTTTAATCTTATCTTTCACCATTTTATTGAAGCTTATCTTATTTCTTTAGACAATAATAAGCATTAGCGATGACAATAATAATCATTATTTTTGTCAAATTTAAAATTTAATTTTTTGAAAAAATTTTTACTCTAAATTTAATAAAGTATGTGATTGAATATCGTTTCAAATGCAAAATGTTTGCAAGACAGGTCAGCAAAAAAGAAAAAAAGGTCACCAACTCAATCTTATCGTATTACAAATCAAATTGCTTACTTAAAGTCTTGTCATCCACCAACTTATTCCTATTTCTGGAAATAGTCCAATCATAAACCATACGTCAAACTTAATTTCTAATATGTAAAACTTGATACGGTAAAAAAACCGGACGGAATACTATTTTGAAAAATTAATTGGAAAAAACATACAATAAAAAAAAGGAATGAATGATATTTAATATATTGATAATTGATAAAAGTTTAAAGCCTTATCATTATTGATTATATTTCTATTTTCAGAGATAATTTATTCCTCTTTCGAATTTTGTTTTCACATTTCATCATTCGTCTCCTCAATTTAGTAATCATTTTCTCTCTCTCTCTCTCTCTCTTTACTTTTTACCCCTAAAATAAACAACTGACGAATGATTTATTTCATACAATCAAATTCCTAATTTTTTGTTATCACCAAAAAAATTAATTGATTACTTCGATTTCTTCAATAATTTCTTTTTTTTCCATCCATTTTTCCTTTTATCAAAGTTATCAAAAAATAAAAGAAAAAAATGAAAGTTATCATTTTCCTTTTCTTTTTTTTTCTTTGGACGAGCTTATGCTAATGTTATCATTTTTAATTAGCAATAAAATGAGGCAAAAATCTTATGATCTTGCCGAAAATTTCATTTCTACCATAGCAAATGTTTTGAAATGAGTACACTTTTCAACAAATACTTTTTATTGATGCAATTTTTATGAACTTTAAAATATATGAAAAACAATGTAATTTGTTAAAATGATAAAATGAATTGTTTCAAGAAATTTTGTTGAATTTGTACAAAAAAAAAAA
>NW_018108758.1:0-1886 GCF_000183805.2 Loa loa | reverse complement strand
CTTTACGAATTTGTTCATTTTCTTTGTAGAAAAAAAAAAAGAAAGATATAAAATAGACGAAATAAATGAGAAATAAATTGTAAAATTCATTAAATTAAAAATTTTTTTTTTTTGTTTATTTTATGATGTCATCGTCATCAATTTGAAAAAATAAAATTCGATGAAAAGACATATAATACAGTCAGTGGATGACATTTGTTGGAATTGTTAATGTTGTAGGAAAGAAAATTTTGAAATTTGATCCAGTACTAACATATTTTCGAGGTTGAATTCCAATGGTAATTTTGATGATTCAATTATTTTTTTTTTTTTTTTTTTTTAGGACATTCAAAAAGTTTCGTTAATATCCTGGCGTTTGTTTATTTCTCTTCAACTCCAACTTTTTTTTTTTTTTTTTGAAAAGGAATAGATTGCGATAAATTCTTGTAATTTCAGGATAAATGAAAAATAAAATATTTTAATTCATTATATACTCTCTTATCGGTTAGTTTAAACCATAAAAACTAATAGTAATTAATAATTATTGCTAATTAATTTAACCAAATATTTCAAATTAGACATTGTTTTGTAATGGAATTTGAATGTAGAATGTTTTGTTTCAACAATAGCTAATAAAGTTTTCAGTTTATTTAATGAATGAAATAATCATTTGAAAGTGTTCTGTATTCATATACTTCGAATCAAATGTTCATATGTGATTTGTCATTTTGTCATTGTTGTCATAATTTCCTTTTTGATGTGAATTTCGTCTGGTAGAGAAGAAAAGTGAAGATAAAAAATTGGAAACGAATTAAAATTGAATTAAAATTAGAATTAAAATTAATATTTGATTGATTACGAAAACAAATTCATTTATCTAATCATTCCATTAAAATTTTCACTTATTTATTTACATTTAACTGTTGCACTTTTGATATTTCTCATTTAACAACTTTCCACTTATAAAATAAATTTTACCTTTCAAAAATAATGCAAGAAAAAAGTTTAGATGTTAGAATCAAAAAAAAAAAATTTTAAATAAAAAAAAGAAAGTCTGAACAAATTGAATGATTTATGGGCATCAAATTTTCAAAAAAAAAAAAGAATTTCTAAATTAAAACAATTTTTAGGAAAAAAATTAAAGTAAACTAAATAATTTCGACAATTTTAAAACAATTTTCATTCCATGTCCAATACATATATTATTTTGTTCCTAAAATTCACAAGTTTTTTTTATTTTTCATTTTTTTTTTTGTTTATTTTTTTGTTTTTGAGATCGTTTCAATTAAAGACTATCACTACTCCGAAAGTTAAAAAAAAAAAAACTGAAATTTAATTATATATGAATACATTCTAATCTTTGATGAAATTTAATTATAAAATCGTTGTCAATGATAACATAGCAAGGTGAATTTGAATATTGAAACGTGAATTTGAATATTGAATATTGAAAAAAAAAGTGTTGTCACACTTCATTTTTATGATGTCCCAAATTCAAATGCGCTTTTATCGTCCATCCCATTGTAATTATCCGAAATATCAATTAACTCTCATCTTGCTTCATCGTTATATTTTCTTCTCTACTTCATTGAATATATAATACATGACGTAATTTCAACAAAACTCTCCCAGTTATACTGCTTCGGCGGATTTTTTTTTTTTTCAGTGACCTCTTAATCTCTATTGTTATTATCATTATCATCATTACTATTATTATTATCATTATTATTATTATTATTATTATTATTATTATTATTATTATTATTGTTATTATTACTTATTATTATTATTATTATTATTATTTATTATTATTATTATTATTATTATTATTATTATTAATTATTATTGTTATTATTACTATTATTATTATTATTATTATTATTATTATTATTATTATTATTATTATT
>NW_018108757.1:26859-28135 GCF_000183805.2 Loa loa | reverse complement strand
CATCATCATCACCAATCACCATCATCATCAATCATCACCAATCATCATCACCAATCATCATCATCATCATCATCATCATCATCATCATCATCATCATCAATCATCATCATCAGTCATCATTATCATCATTCATCATCATCATCATTATCATTATCGTTGTTACCAATACCATCAACAAATATCATTCGTCTACCAGTGACGATACTAGGATGATTGGCAAATGATTCATCAATCATAAATGTAAATAAAATAGATGTAAATAAAACAAGAATATGCTATTTTGTAAATTAAATTATTATAACATTCCCTTTTATTAATTATTTCCATAAATGAATTGTATTCGTTGATAAAATTTGCACATTTATCGTACAAAAATTGTTTTTTTACTTATTTAAATTAAACTTTTAAGAGAATTGAATAAAAAAAAAGCAAATGAAGAAAAAAGAAAAAAACCCAGTCAATAAATTTTATGATTAATTTTTCTTTATCGCTTTCCAAAAGAATTTTTAACAATATTTATTCATAATAACAATATTTTTTTATCACTATTATTAATATTCATATCATTATCTTTACTACCATTGTTATCCCTATCATTATCATAATCATCATCATCATCATCATTATCATTGTCAGCGATGTGAAAAGTTCAATAGCTCTTCCACATTTATCTGTCTTTTTTTTCTTCTCTCTCTCTCTCTTTTTCTCCCTCTCTCAAATATTTGTTCATATGATGAAATACATCTGTTTGAGCGCAATTATACCAATGATTTGATATCATTCCATAGTGTATATTATCCTCTCAAAGATTACTGTTCTCTTTTTCCATTCACCTACTTTTTTTTTTTCCCACTTTACAGATTAAACAACAGAATATTTCTTGTCATTCAATCTTTCTTGTCACCAAATTTGTCATCAATTCTCTAAACTATGCAATATTACTGATTATGGTATTATCTGTTTGATAAATTTATCTTTTTCATTTTATCAACAATACCTTTTTTTAGTTTTAGCCAGTTTAGTTTATTTTAATTTAGTGTAATAAAACTTTTTCCTTTTTTAATTTTATACCTTTTACAAATTTTACATTAAATTGATATTTCTTCTTCGTTATCGTCTTCTTCTTATTGTTATTGTTATTACTATTATTATTATTATTACTATTATTATTATTATTATTATTATTATTATTATTATTATTATTATTATTATTATTATTATTATTATTATTATTATTATTATTATTATTATTATTATTATTATTATTATTATTATT
>NW_018108757.1:24089-26337 GCF_000183805.2 Loa loa | reverse complement strand
ATTATTATTATTATTATTATTACTATTATTATTATCATTATTGTTATTGTTATCGTTACTGTCATTGTTATTGTTGTTGTTTGCTATTGTTGTTGTTGTTATTGTTATTATTGTTATTGTTGCTATCATTGTTGCTATTTGTTACTATTGTTGCCCTCTATGTAATATTATTGCAAAGAATAAAATTTAATTTACTAATAAATAAAATTTCAAATCTTAAATTTAAAAAAAAAAATATTAACAAATTAAAAAAGCATAAAACTTAATTAGATAAAATTTATTAAATTAGAAATTAAATTTTACTATTAAATTAAAAATTAAATTTTACTAAATTTTAATCATTTTATTTATTTTTATTGGATTATCTAATATCATATAATAATTTCGATCACAAATTAACCAATCCATTCACCATGTGAGATATATTCATTTACAAATATTTTCAAGTGATTATTTTTAATAAATCAATATATTTATATCAATTAATTTAGTCTAATAATTAGTCTAATGAAAAAAAAAACAAGAAAAAAAGAAGCTTTTATATAAATACTAATTTAATCTAAACGCAATTCTTTCATATATTTAACCATCTGTTCAATTTTTCCTCTCATTTCATTGTTTATTTTTAGTTTTGTTGAAATAAGCTAATTAAATCTGTTCTCTTCAAATATTTTCCATTTCATTTCTTTATTTTATTTCATTTTTTTTCACTTTTACCATATGTTTGCAATTATTTTCAATAGAAACTCTAATTAATTAATTGATTAATAAATTAAATATAAATTCAAATAATGTTTTTACGTATAATAATTTGAAACTTATGCGTTATAATATTGAAATTTACGTGTGAAAAAAAAAAAACGTAGTTTTGTAATACTAAATTAGTGATATTTTCATCGCTCAATTGCTTATAGCTCAATAATTATTTAATTAAAATTCAAAATCAAAATTTATTAAATTAATTCCATTTCTTTTATTCTTTGCTGTTCTAGCAACATTCATTATCAAATTATTCACGTTTGAATTTCTTTTTTTTCTCTTCACATTTACGTGTTCGTGATAGATCTCTTTACTACTACTACTACTACTACTAACTACTACCACTTCTAATGTATACGATGTCGTATACATGTCATATATATATGACGTATATGTCGTATACGAAAACACATACGACAATTTACATTGATATCTTATAGCAAAAAAAAAAAAAAAAAGAAATTAATCAAATTTTACAGTAAAGATATTCCTAACTTTTATATATTTTATTATAATTCGAATTAATCAGAATTACTTATAAGAAATGATAATATCAAATAAAAACATTGAATAATGATTAAAAATATTTACTAATTTAATATATATTTAACATGTAACGTTATTTACGTAAAACTTAAAAAAATGCACGTATAATATTTAATTTTTTTTTCTTTTTTTTTTATTAACCTATTTGGTACATATAAAAAAAAGAAAAGAAAGAAAGAAAACATTAAAAATGAGAAGGAATGAGATGTTTTATCGATTTTTCTACAAAGTACATTTCAGTCATCCTTTTTCCTTTCAATCCTACTCAGGAGAAGCGAGTGACTCATTGCCATACGATAGATAGCGCAGTTAGAGAATTCATTGTGTCACCATTGTAGGCTGTGAACTCTTCTATTTCCAATATTATTCACTCTTATTTCATCATCATCATCATCTTATAGTAAGCGTTCCAATAAGCCTTGCTAGATATTTTCGAATCAGGCTTTTTAGTATGCATTAGGAAAGGCCTTTTATTATACTTTTCAGTGATAGATATATTCCATAAGTACCGGAAAGATTTTTGGATCAGGTCTTCAAGTGTACATTGGGAAAGGCCTTATTGAATGATAGATATATCCCATAAGTACCGGAAAGATTTTCGGATCAGGTCTTCAAGTGTACATTGGGAAAGGCCTTATTGAGTGATAGATATATCCCATAAGTACTGGCCAGATTTTCGGATTAGGTCTTCAAATGTGCATTAGAAAAGGCCTTATATTATATTTTTGAATAATAGATATATTCCATAAATATTGGAAGGATTTTTCGAGAATGTTTTCAAATCAGGAAAAGCACTGGAAAAGGCTTGGCCATGATATTTTTTTTCGGATAAATTTCTCCAATGAGCCTCAAAAAGAGTCCTCAAAAAAAAAAAAAGCCTAGTCTTTGTAACATACTTTTCGAACAAAATATTACATTTAATCATATTGGAATGCTAAGCCTT
>NW_018108757.1:21695-24026 GCF_000183805.2 Loa loa | reverse complement strand
TGCTTAAAAGTATATTGTTGAAGATTGTTTTCTGCAAACTGATATTAATTTTAATTCATTTTCCGGAACTTCTTTGGTTTTTAAGAAATTCACTCATTCCGTTCCGTTTCACTCCATTCCGTTCAATTCCGTTCCTTTATTTTATTCAGGAAAAAAAATGGCACAAAAATTTTTACATTTTTAATTCATTCTCTTCCTCTTTCATTTTATGCCTTTGGAAATAATAATTAATTCCTTTCTTTTTTTTTTTTTTTTTGCAACTAATTAATTGTATGGTTGATGAGTGGCTGAGTAAATTAGTTGTTTAAATTAATATATTTGGCTTAAAATTTGACGAAAACAAAAAAAGATTATTCCCAAACAGCCAACAATTCCCCTCAAAAAAAACGGAATATGCATAATGATTTTTGAAATTTTGCATTAAAATATTAAATTTAATTCAACTTTTTACTACTTAAATACCTAAGTTTCTTCTTCTTTTCAATACTAACTTATCAAATATGCTACAGGATTGATTAAATTTGTTAATTAAGTATCTAATTTCTTTATGGTTAAATTGATTTTTATATTTTATTATTTTTACTATACTAAGATATCTAGTTTCAATAATAGATAATAGAAAAGGAATGATATGTGAAGGATAAATTTTGATGATTGAAAGATTGTTTAAGTTTTCCATTTCAATATACATATGATCTTTGATCTTAATTATAATTTCATTTTGGATCATACATTTAACATTTTTTTTTTTTTTACTTTCTCCAACAATGAATAATGTCATTCTTTCAGGTATTTAACAAAACAAAAAACTTCTGCTAAATTTATCAAATTCTTTTCCTATTTTGAAATCTTCGAAAATGTCGCACGAATTTTATGGGACAATCAAACCAAAGATAGATTTCAATGCTGAAGCAGCTGCTGATATGTTATATGATGCGATGAAAGGTTCAGGATGTGATAAGTATCGTGTCATACAGGTCATCGCTCATTGTAACAATGCGCAACGACAAATGGTATTTTTATATTTATATAATTTTTTCATTTATTTATTTTATAATGATTATTACTCATTTACTCATTTAATTTATATTTTTTACTTATTTATTATTCATCAAAGTTACGAGAAAAAAAAATCGTTACTTTTCAGTTAAATTCAATATATATAAATAGTCTCGAAGATGAATTTATTTAAAATTAATTTTATTTTTACAACAAAATTGCCATTATTAATTAATAAATGATTTTAATGAATATTTTCGCACTTTCCTGGTAATTCAAATTTTCAATTAATATTTTCTTTTAATCTATTTAAATGGAAAGGAAAAAAAAAGCTTTAACTCCATAAAATAATTAATGGAGCGATGTTGCTACTATTTACTATTGTGGAATGGAACTTATTAATTATCAATGAAATAACAGTGATAATTTGTTAACAGTGATTATTTTCATAAAATGATTGGAAAATAAACATTAAAATTTGTTAATATGAAATCTGAATTTTATTAAATTTAAATCAATTCATTTATATTCAATTCTTCTTTACTTCATTGTTCGTATGCAGCAAATAATTGCATTATCATTAAATGTACGAAACAATTGAATTAAATAAATGGCAACAATATTTTTGTTTATTTATTTATTTATTTTTTTAATTAAACAAATTCTTCCTTTCTCCTTCTTCTTTTTCTCTTATTTAATTTACTTTTATTATGCTTATTTCTCTCTCACTTTTTCCTTTCAATATTGATGCTAATATATGATGCATTTTATAGATTCGTACACCATACAAAATTAAATATGGGAAAGATTTAATTGATGAGCTAAAAAAGGAATTATCAGGTGATTTGGAAGATGTTATCATTGGATTAATGGAAACACCAACAAAATATGATGCTATACAATTACAAAAAGCTATGAAGGTAAATGAAAATGAGAAATTTATTTCTAATAATAAAATATTTTAGTAATAAATTTTATTCCATTTCTTTTAATATTTTATCATTTTGAAATTGTAAATTTTTTTAATAAGCATATATACGTGTATATATATATATATATATATATATATATATATATATATATATATATATATATATATATATATATATTATATATACATATATATATATATATACAATATGTATATATATGTATATATATATATATAAGTAGTATGTGGATAACTGGAAGTGTATGTTTAAACACAACCATTCTGAAAGCAGAAGTGAACTTTTAACATTAACAATATCCATTACTTTTTACTACAGCAAGTAATTATTACGTTGAAAACACATACAGATACAGATACACATATATATATATATATATATA
>NW_018108757.1:16112-21087 GCF_000183805.2 Loa loa | reverse complement strand
TATATATATATATATATATATATATATATATATATATATATATATATATATATATATATACATATATATATATATATATATATATATGTATATATGTATATGCTTAGCTTAGATATCAGGAAAAAGATTTTTTCCTTTTTTTTTGTAGAAAATAATATTTAAAAAAAGTGATAAATATGATATATTTATCTTGAATGATGACATGATTGGAACATAATATATTTATTTCGAAATCGTATTCCCTAAATATTATCTCGTTCTCTTCTTTTTCTTTATTACTTCAAATTATCAACTAAACTAAAATTTAAAAAAAAAATTAATTTGTCGTCGTTTAGGGTTTGGGTACAACAGAAATAACACTTATTGATATTTTATGCTCACGAAATGATGATGAATTAAATGCAATTAAAAATGAGTACAAGGATGAATACGGTCGAACATTGGAAAGTGATATTGTTGGTGACACAAGTGGTGATTTCAAAGAATTACTCCTAGCATTACTTAATAATCACCGTGATACATCATATAATGTTAATTATTTGAGAGCAAGAGAAGTTAGTTTTCTTTTTTCTTTTTCTCTTTCTCTCTTTCTGTTTACTTCTTGTCATTTTTTAAATCATTAAATTTGAATTATGAAAATTTTCTGTTTTTTTTTATTTTTTTCAAAATTCTTTGCTTAAATAATGCGATATAAATGATAATATATGATAACACATTAGGATGATGATATGATAATCATGTATGATTATAGTTATCTTAATGTATTAGTTGATGCTTTTTGCATTATCTTCAATGAATAGTAAATGATCGTGAATCATAGGAATATTGTTGATAGTTGAAATGAAAATGTATAATTAATTTAAAAATTAGCATATTGTTCAAGTAGTAATGATGTACATTATAATTTCAAACTTTTCAAATTTTTAATAGATTAGAAATTAATCGGATAATGTTTTACAGATCCTTAGTATTTGCATGGAAAATTTATTAGAATAGAAAGTTATTTTGTCTACTTTTATAGGTACAAATACTTAATGTTTATTTTACTCTTAAATCAGCAAAAAAAAAAAAGACAAATAAGATAAGTTTTAATAGGAAGTAAAGATGAAAATGTCAGCAAAGGTAGAATTTATCAAATTAATGAGAATATATTTTTATTTTTTTTTTTTGTTTCAATCATTTTTTTTTCCTTGCTATTTCAAGGCAGCAAAACGAATGTTTGGAAATAAGGAAAAGAAGGAGAAACCGGATAAGGAAACTTTCAAAACAGTTTTAAGTGAGGATAATTTTCGGCAAATCCAAAAACTATTCAGTGAGTACCAGAGTATAACCGGTGAACCTTTAACAGCAGCTGTCGAAGTTCGTTTGAATATTTTTTTTTTTTTTTCGCGGTCATTAAAAATGATATCAATTTTTGTCTTATTCATGTAACCTATGTTGGAAGAATTAGGCTGATATTTTGACCTAAAAAAGATTAAAATTTAATTCTGAAATTATCCTTCATTTTCATTGTCAGAAAATTCATTACTTACAATTTTCCCACATTTAAACTTTTTTTTTCCACAACTACAAAAACCATTATTAAAGAATCAGAAACATGCATAATTTTTTGACATTTTGCTTAAAATTTAGCGCACAAATATTAATGTGAAGAAATTATTTGGTAATTTATTTAAAAAAAAAAAAGAAGAAGGAAAATGATGCATTAATTGATAAAATACTATGAATTATTATAAGATAGGGAAAGTTTTTTTTGTTTTCAATATTTTATTTCAAATGAAGTATAACAACTATTTCAAGTACAAGATTTACGTAAATCATTATTGCTTGACGTGAATTGCGTTAATTTGTTATCCTATAGCAATCATATCTATTTAATAAAGATTGTAATTACAATTGTACATTTGTAGAGAGTATTCAGTGGTGATGCAAAAATTGCTTATTTGGCTTTAATTGATAGCATTCAGAATAAGCCGCGCTTTTTTGCTAAGCAGCTATACGATGCTATGAAGGTAAGTTAACATTAATAATTCATAAAAAATAAAAACGGAGAGAAAAATAACTTTGTTTTGCCATTTATCATTTAGTTTTTTGAATGGAATTATTTTACAATTTGTGGTGGACAGTTAAAACGAAAAATAAAAAATAGAAAACGAAGGGAGAAAATTACCATTATTGGAAATAAATTAGTAAATTAATATAAATGTGAAAATTAAAAAATGATAAATAATTGGAAATTCTTAAAAATTATTTAATGTTAAGATTTCAAAAATTATTTCATTAATTGAAATCATTTAAAAAGAAAAAAGGCGAGAAAGATGGTAAGAATTCAAAAAACATTTTCAAATATTTTATGAAATATATATGTATATATATGTAATCGAGTATTTTGTATTTCTGTTTCTATTTTAACAAATCCTTTCAAACTGATTGATTGATACTGTGATCTATATGATAATGTATGATATCATAGTATATCGATTTATCACCGATTTAGATGAGTGATATTTTTGTTAGTATAAATAGAATCATAGATGATTCATGTAGGAATTTGTTATTCTCGTTATCATATTCTTTCCTTTTTTTATTTGTATAAACAAAAAAAGACTTTTTTTTTCAAACAAAAATTTACTACTTTTTTTTAAAATTGTGGTCAAAATTAATCTGAATTGCATTGGAATTAGTAAGTTAATCATATAGTAATAAAAATTAGGCAAAAAATTGTCATCTTTAATTAATTGATGATGAATTTCCAACGAATTGAAATATTTCATATCATTTTAAATCATGATATAGTTGACCATCATTCGAGATGCTGACTTTTATCCAGTACTGTGTTCAGTATGATAATGTAGATATCATTTAATTGATGATTAATTATTTTTTCCGTCAAATTGTAATATTTCCTATCATTTTAGGGTCTTGGTACAGCTGATCATCATTTGATACGAATAATCGTTTCACGTTCCGAAATTGATTTGGCATTAATTCGTGAAGAATTTGAAAGAATGTACAAAAAGCCATTAGTTGACTGGATTAAATCGGAATGTTCAGGACCATATCGTGACGCATTAATTGTTATTGTCAAAGGAAATTAAATGATTTTTAATTCCTCATTGATGATAATAACAATAATAATAATAATAATAATAATAACAACAACAATACAATGAATGAAACAAAATTAATACTTTACTTACATAGAAATGGTAATATTATAAATAGTTTTTATATTTTTGCCGGAAAACTTTCATTTTTCACATTTTCACCATAACTTGATTCTAAATTTTACCATTTATAATTTAAAAATGCAATCAATTTCGGAAAGTGAAATTATTGCTAAGTTAATTGAAAAGAGAAAAAAAATTGCAAAAAAGATGTTTGATGAATAAATTTAAAGTTTTAATAATTTTGAAATAATTTTTGCAGCATTTCAGATATTGCTTGAAATATCTTTGAAGCTTTTTTTTTCTTGCCATTAATTGAACTTATGGCTTTTAATTAATTGTCTCATGGATTAATGAAATAATTCAAATACCATGAAGTTTTTTTTTTCTTTTTTCCCTTCATTCTTAAAAATTGACTTTGATGCATGATTGATTATTTTAGCCCAAAATGTTGTTTGTCGATCTTTTCTTTGTTCTATTTCTTTCTTTTTTTTTTTTTTAATTCTCTATCATTCCATGATAGCATCACAAAACGTATGAATATCTTTTTTATTCCCTATAATAATAATAATTACTATCATTAATTATTATTATTATTACTGCCATCATTATCATTATCATCACTATCATTGGCGTTTCTGCACGTTTTTTTCCTCGTCCAGGATGATGCTAATTTGCATATATGCTAATTTCATCAATTAATCCATTTCTAAATTTTGCATTTCTTCGATTTATAATGCTTCGCTTCTATTCCATTTTAAATAAAAGTTCAAAAAAAAATTTTCTTAACATTCACTTTTACTCATAATTATCAATCAAAAAATGAGGAATGATTATAAGTATACCAGGCAGAATGTTTGCACAATTCTTCCTGTACTTCGTGCAATTCGTTAACTTACATTCTAATTTTAAATATGCAAATTGCAGATCGCTAATATCATCAATTTAATTACGAAAAAATTAATCACTCCTGAAAAAAATTAAATTTAATTTTATTGCTACAGTATATTGAAATGATCAACTTATTGAAATCCTTTTTCTTTAATAAAAAATTACAGTAAATCAATTTACAAATTTAACAAACCTAAACATTTTGCTTTCAATCAATAAAAAAAAAGAAGCAAATCATGCAGTGTTTTACTGCTTATAATAGTCATGAATTGAACTAATCAATTTCTTTTTTTTAATTACTAATGGAAATGATAAATTAGTTGCAAATAAGATTTCTCGTAATTAGCAAGCAGGTAAGTACGGCAAGGTAAAAAGAATCTGATAATTGATGGTTATATAAATAATATCCAATATAATGGTGTCAATTCTTTGGTCGATAAAGTTGATTTTGTAATTTGGGAAAAAAACAACTTTGATTTGAATTTACACCGATCAATTTGTATCGTCACAAAGTGATACTTGTTAACTGTATCAGAATACAGTACTGGAATTGAATTAAACTGAAATTAAATGTACTGAAATTAAATGATAATTACAGTAGTACAAGAGCATTAGTAATAGTTATCTGATAGAAACAT
Organism: Loa loa; assembly: GCF_000183805.2. NCBI lineage: Eukaryota > Metazoa > Nematoda > Chromadorea > Rhabditida > Onchocercidae > Loa > Loa loa. The sequence continues at coordinate 16,391 of NW_018108757.1, read as the reverse complement.
TTTTAATAAAATACTTTTAACAATACCTATATATAACATACACAATAGACATACACATATATGTATACCATAAATATCTTTTCTTCTAATTCCATTTTTTTATTTCTTTTCATTTCCAATTTATTTTTTAACCTAAAATTTGAAACTTTTTATTCTAGAATAACTTATACTTTATTTCGAGTAATAATATATATGTTAAAAGTAATAATATACACATAAAATTATTAGCCAAAAATAGTTATTATTATCCTATCCTTTCTCCTTTTTTTTTTCCTGTCA
>NW_018108757.1:13273-15496 GCF_000183805.2 Loa loa | reverse complement strand
ATTACTCAATCTATTAAAATTTCATTGAAATTAAGAAAGTAAAAAAAAGAAGGAGGAAAAGGCAGAAAAAATTTATTAATTTTATTTAAAGTTAATTAAACTTCACTAAATATTTATTGAAATTTAAAAGGGAAAAAGAAATGGAAACAGAAAAAGTTTGCTTTTGATGGCTAAATGTTTGTTAATGTTATTTGAAAGAAGAAATTGAGAATGGGAAAGAAAGAGAAAAAATAAAAGTAAAATATTAATGTTTTTTCTTTGTCGTTTTTTTTCTTTTTTTTTTTGTCCAATCATGTCTTATCAGTTAAATTCTGATAAGTGTGATTTTTTGCATTTTTTACTTAATGTACAAATATTAATACTTTTTTTGAAAATTGAATTAACTGTTTACGGAGCATTGATAAATTAAATATCTACATAATTTTATTATCAGTGATAACTTTCTAATTTAATTCGATCATAAGCGATGATATGAGGCTTTTTTACTTAGCCGGTCATAAGTGGGTGATATGGGATGATATGAGGTTTCTTTACGTAACCGGTCATAAGAGGGTGATATGAGGCTTTTTTATATGAACGGTCATAAAGGGATGATATCAGGCTTTCTTACCTATCCGATCATAAGTGATAACAGTAAGTGTTGTTAGCCCTAACCTCTCACAAGAGATGGGATTAATGCATTATCACTTAAATAATCTGTCAGAATAAGTAGGAAACATTGCACATTTAAAAGTATACAAAATGAATAAGAATAGAGAAAAATTTTTTAGTACATATAAACTTTGCCAATTAACCAAATAAATAATTACTATTTTCCGCTGTTATCAATATTGAAATATTATTGTCAATTATCATTTCATTTATAAAAACCTATTATTAATTATATTAAATGTTATATACAAAATAAATAAATCAAAACACATGAATCATTTCAAGTTATCAGTTACAAATGTCATATGTCAACGTCATATATCCGCCATTATCAAATAAATAAATCGAAACACATGAATCATTTCATGATGTATAGTTATCAGTTACAAATGTCATATGTCAACGTCATATATCCGCCATTATCATATTTAATTTTATACTTTATATATCAATGTCAACATGTAATATTTTTGGGAATATTTATGAGTTCATGCTAAGAGCTTTTATTCTTTTCATCATTAGCTTGTTTGATATTTTCCGTCGAATTAAGCAAGCATCTATCGTTCTTTCATAATATAATCCTTCTGATCGATCCATTTCTCGTGGTTCGATTTCCTTTTCAACAACCTTTCCCGCAGTATTCTCAAGACATTTCAAATTTCTTATAATAAGATAGGAAAGAGAACATTCCGTTCTTGATTCGTTTACAATCATATTTCCTTTTTTTTGACCTCACTTTCAAATTTTGTTATGAGCTGATGCGAGTAAGAATTATTCGCTTTTTTCTTCATTGAATAAGACTTACTCGCTTCTTTCTTGATCGAATCCTTAGGTGGCTTCTCTCTTAATCGGTCGCTGGTTCGAATCTAGCTGATTGGACCAAATTTTGTAGCCCATTTTTCTTCGACCGTGACAAAAACTTTAAACCTTGACCATAAAATTATTAAAAAGTGGCATTAAAAAAGAAGGTTGGAATACATAAATTGTTTATTTCTTGATTTCATATTCAGTTATTTAATTGTTGAAGCAATTTTCGTAACTTTTTACAATTTATCTGTTAAAGTGGAAAATTTTTGTATTCTTGAAAGTTTCTTACGTAACTATTTGCAGGATTTATTGGCTTTACGATTACAAAGATTAGCACCTTTGTTAGCTCATACTGATAAAGCACTCTTTGTTAGCGCACATTAGTGTAAGACTCTTTGGGTACATTGCTAAACAATGAGCATATATACAATTCTATGCAGTGATAACATCACATTCATACAGAAAAAACTCATGATTTAACATGGTATATGCAAATTAATACGTGTGCTACATATTCCTCTTCCTTTATCACGGAATTTTTTCGCGTTTATTCGCGACATCTGTTAACAAAAGATTTTTTACACGGATTTATATATATTTCAATTCAGCAATTAAAATGTTTTTGTTTCAACATGGTTTAAATTTTGTCGTTTTTAGTGACAGCAATTCATACTTTGCTGATTTGCTTAATTACTCACTGAAATACCGTTGATTTTGTTGTTATTTGGTAAACAATTAATTCATAAATAAATGATAATTCATAAA
>NW_018108757.1:10107-13162 GCF_000183805.2 Loa loa | reverse complement strand
ACTTTTTACAATTTATCTGTTAAAGTGGAAAATTTTTGTATTCTTGAAAGTTTCTTACGTAACTATTTGCAGGATTTATTGGCTTTACGATTACAAAGATTAGCACCTTTGTTAGCTCATACTGATAAAGCACTCTTTGTTAGCGCACATTAGTGTAAGACTCTTTGGGTACATTGCTAAACAATGAGCATATATACAATTCTATGCAGTGATAACATCACATTCATACAGAAAAAACTCATGATTTAACATGGTATATGCAAATTAATACGTGTGCTACATATTCCTCTTCCTTTATCACGGAATTTTTTCGCGTTTATTCGCGACATCTGTTAACAAAAGATTTTTTACACGGATTTATATATATTTCAATTCAGCAATTAAAATGTTTTTGTTTCAACATGGTTTAAATTTTGTCGTTTTTAGTGACAGCAATTCATACTTTGCTGATTTGCTTAATTACTCACTGAAATACCGTTGATTTTGTTGTTATTTGGTAAACAATTAATTCATAAATAAATGATAATTCATAAAGATCGTATGATAGGACAAAACAGGTCATCTGTTCGTGTAAAGGCAAATGAGGTATTTGAGGTCAACGTATGGAAGTTTCATTTTTGCACACAGTATCAACAAACTCCATCAAGGAATTATAGAAATACCTGAGCTAAATTTTGATGGCACATTCATAATATGTGTCAAATCAGTGATTTCATCAGATAAATCCATCGAGTGTTTCTTGCTCTGAGACATGTTTCCTCTGAGACATGAGATCAGATAATTTAATTTTTGAATATCGGGTATTTTTTGGAAATGCACTGTGGCATCAAAACTATCCCAGAATTCTCTCCATGATTTTGGGTCACCATTGAATGTTGGTAGTGGTAACTGTGGCAAATTTACTATCTGCTGAGACATTTGGGAGAGCTCCTTCTGTTGAAATCGTTCGTTATTTATCATGCTTTGCTGTAGGCGTTGTACCGCTACCTCAAACTCATCCTTGTACATATCTAGAGTTATAATAGCTTGCTTCTTGACCATCATTTATTAAATTCAAAAGACCTTTATCATCGTCGACCATATCCGCGTATTTGTCTTCTTCTTGTTTTCTTTTCTGTGCATTCTTTTGTTTCTGAATATACTCCGACCATTTTTCGTTGATTGATCCAAGTGTACCAACATAGAGTTTTAGACGCCCTATTTTTTCTTCTATAGTCCTTCTCTTGAGTTCGAGTTGCTCCACTGCTAAATGTTGATCAGGAAGCGTTAGGTCCATTGCTTTTACTTCGTCGAGAAGATCCTCTAACTTTTGCTTTGCCGGTTGAGCACTTTTGATTATAGTGTCCGACATTCCCGGCTCGTGGCACCAAAAATTTGTTGGGAAATTGTTTTTCTGTTGAACTCGTTTCTCGGCGATACAGATTTATTCGGGAGGTAATACTGTTCTTCCATAATATTACTAGTTAACAACAAGAAAAAAGAGTATAAAATATGTATGTATATAACACGATGAATTGGTAAGCAATGATAAATGAGTTACACAAAAAACAAGTAATATGATCAACTAACAAACTCCTTATCGTTGCCTTGGACAATAATCTTACCGGAACTAAATGATATTCTTAAACACAAGCATTGTGTTGAAATGACTGTTTTTGAATGAAATAGATAAGCTTTCAAGGAATTTTCTTTTTTTCCAATTACCGTACCTTTCAACTTTTTATCTTTCCAATTGTCCATCTTTCCCTCTCATATCTTATCTTGAAAGAAATCATCTTTCGCACGTGTACACTGTATGATGAATCAATCATTCACCTGTCATACTTTGCAGGAATCCAGTTCAATTTAATTGCTAAATGATTCCTTTTATTTTCTTATTTTGATAAAATTTATTTCTCACACTGGTATCGATGGTACCAATTGATTTTTCTTCTGATCAATCTTTTTTCTAAATCAACCCAAATCAAATTTAATGTATCGATTTTTTCCTTATTCTTTAATATCTTTCTATCATTCCATTAATACTTATCAGATAATATATACGTTCATCAATAGTACAATGATAAACGTTATTCTTTAATTACTTGTTTATAATTTATCACCTGAAATTATTATAAAAGAAAAAAGTCGAAACAAAATTTTAAATAAATTAAAAAACAAACAAATAAATCAAAAAAATTCATAAAGAAATTTCTTAAATAAAATTGAAACATTCATTAGAGATAGTTGAAAATATAGAAATGGAAATGAAAAACTTAGTCTTGAACCTCCAATACATCAGAACTTTCACCATTTAGTGAGTTTTTACAATGGATATATCATATCATATACAGTATCATTCTTTTTTCTTAATGAAATGCTAGATAACAATGAATTTAATCAGATGCTAGATAACAATGAAAAAGATATCATATCATATACAGTATCATTCTTTTTTATACAGAAATATATAAAAACAACAATCCTAAAATTAATAATATAAATATAATATTCCTAAAATGCTATTAATGCTTCACTTTTACATTTCAATATGAAAATTTTTTAAAATTGCAATATTCTTCCTTTCCAAACAAAATGTGAAGACGAAAAGAATACAAATTCAATGAAACTATTTGTTGTATAAAAGTATGAAATGCGTAGATCATCTTTGGTCAGTAGGACAAATAGTTAACTTCGTCCTAATCCATAAATCTTCATATCTATTGGGAATGATTGTTAGTTTTTAGTACTGATCCGGTAAAATGTTCCTAGTAAGCAATCAAATATCTTTTTTTCTTGATAATATCGTTATCACTTTCCAAATTTCCATTTATTTATATTTCCAGTTTCTCGGGGGTTTTTTTTCCGTTATTGTTTTCCAAATGAATATTTCTTTTACCATTTCTATTAGCGTTTGTTTAACTATGTAAAATTCAGTAAATGTATAAAAGCTTTCATGATTACAATGAATATATCATATTGCCATAATCTCCGCATTAATGATATGATAACATTTTTATCAGTTAAATTACGTGGAACTTCGAAACAAGAAGAAATTAAACAAGGATAAAATTTC
>NW_018108757.1:5928-9767 GCF_000183805.2 Loa loa | reverse complement strand
GGAGTCTCGCGAATCAAAAATTCGCGACATATGGATGATAATTAAAATATTAATAATAATAATTTTGGATGATATCAACATAAAATGACAATGATAATTTATGAAACGATTTAATTTAAAAATAAATGTATACCTATATTAAATTAATTTCTATTTATCGTATTGACGTTACACGATGAAGGAGAGAAATGTGTGGAATTATCGAATAAATTTTTATCCTTTGTGAATATAGGATTGAAATTTTGAAAATAAAAAAAAAATAAAATAGTAATCATCGACTGAACGAACTGATAATATTAAACGTTATCAAATGATTGATAATCACTAATACCACTAATGATTCCACTCGTCTTTATAATTTTGCTTCCTATCTTTTGCAGCAAAGATGGCATATTAAATGTTTGATAAGGTTATTTTTCCTGTTAATATTCATGTCATTTACATTTTTCTCATTATCCACTTCTCAATATCCATTTTGAAGTGTTTTATGTTATTATCCATCCTTTTTCTCAATATCAACTTGGAAAAAAAGGCCATCATTTTGAAACGTTTCACGTCATTCACGTTTTTTCACGAACATTCGTAACCATCGAAATCAATAGTGAATTTATTTTGCATGGAAAAAAAAGTGTTAATTAGATAGAAGCCGAAAAAGCGAAGAAATTTCGCTATTTTTCTTTGCAAATTATAATTTGTATTTTTCAAAGCATAAATTTGATATTTAAAAGTTATTATTTTAAAGGCTTTAAGAGAATTTCAAATCATTGAATGATTTGGTTTAAAAAAATAAGTGTAAATTTGTTTTTGCCATGTTTTTATTACATGTAACTTTTTTCATTGATCGATTGAAAATTTTTTCGAAAATTATGCTTGGGACAAATAATACATATCGCGGAACAATTGGCGCAAAATTTCCATTTGATGACGATAAAGCGGCAGATTTGTTGGCAAAACTATTAGCATCAAAAACGGAAGCCAACAAAATGCAAATATTTCAATTACTTACACAGATTAACAATACACAGCGACAAATGGTTATAATTTTAATTTAATAATTTCAAAATGAAGCAAATTTAATCCATAATTTAGAATGGTAAAAATTACAATTAGTATTTTACTTTTTTTTTTAAATTTAAATTCACAAGAAATGAATTGAGATTAAATTATTAATTGAATCAGCATCATTTTGATAAATGAGATAATTAGCAAATAGAACTAAAGAATAAGTGAAATAATCTTTCAAAAGGAATTAAATTACTATTTTTTTCTTTCATTCTTTCTTTTTCCACTCTCTCTTCACCTCTCCTTTATTTCGCCTTTATTTTCTTTAATTCCCTTTAATTATTTTATTCTAATGAAATGATTAAGTAAATATTTTTGTTCAGATTAAAACACCATATAAGACAAGATACAATAAAGATTTAATGATCGATCTAATGAATGGACTATCCGGTGATTACAGAGATATCATTTTGGCACTTATGGAAACCCCAACCAAATATGATACTTTACAACTTATTAAAGCAATTAATGTAAGTTTCATTTTTTTGTTTGCATTTATATTTCAAAACAAAGCAAATTTAATTCGTAATTTAAAGTAGCAAATGCTACATTTAGTGTTTTATTTACTTTTCATAATAAAATTAATTTAACAAACCTGAAATTTTGCTAAACTAATTTTTGTTTAATATAAAAGTATCACGTATGATTTATATGGCAAAAAAAAGGAAGGAAAGATTATGGTTACATTACAAAAAAGATTATAACTGATAAAAAGTGTAATTAGTTTTGTTCAATTTAAATTAATATCTAAAAGTGAAAGATGAAATGGTTCGATTAAAAGGGAAAGTAAATTAAAAAGTAAATGAAAAGATGAAATAAATGTACAATTTATTAGTTCTCTTAAATTTTAAAACACTTCAACTGCTAAGTGTAAATTATAGTATGAAAAAAATATTGGTTAGCTTTGGAAATTGAACCAATTTTGAACAAATACTTCCTTCATTACTGAAACTAATATATTAATTCGAAATGTACGTAGTTAAATAAGTTATTTATTTATTTTAATATTTCAATAAATACAATGTGATTCATTCTATAATTTACCGAAAAACATAAATTTATTTTCTATAATTATCTAAATTCTATTCTTTGATTATAGGTCAGCTCCAAATAGTTTCAGAAAACATGTATTATTTCTACTTTTCTTTTCCTTCAATTTCATTGTCTAAATACGATTATAATTAGGATCAATTAAGAATTGCTTCCTCCTCGGTCATAAATTGCTCCTCTATATTTCACTACTAATATATCATGTTGATTACTGATGTTATACTGATTTCAGGAAGCAAATATCAATGAATCTATACTAATCGAAATTCTTTGCTTACGAACTGATTTGGAAATAGCTGCGATCAAAAATGAATACCAAACAATAACAGGAAATGAACTGGAAACTGATATAGCTTCACGTGTAAGTGGTGATCTGAAAGACATTTTGCTAACCGTTATTCAGAAAGCGATCACCGTAACAAATGACAATATCGTTGATATGGAGAAGATTAAGCAAGTAAGTTGATGTACCATAAGGTCACTCTTATAGATGCCATTATTGCTTATCCTTCAACACTTTATTGATAAGGATAATTTTACGATTAGAAAACATGAATGATAAAATGATATTTGCAGGAACTGAAGAAAATATTGGGAGAAAAGAAGAAAATTGATAAAACAACAATAAAAAATATCATTGGATTACTACCAGCTTATCAATTGAACATTTTAGTCATCGAATATGCGACAATTACCGGACGTCAAATTGAACAAGACATTGAAGTCTGCTCACATATTGCTTTTTTTTTTTAAAAAAAAAAAAGAAAAACTATCCAGATAAAGTTATTTAATTTATTATTATTCATAGGGTTTTTTAAAATCATAAGGAAAAAAATTTTTGACAAGCAATTGTTTAATAAATAAAACAGGTGAATAATTGACTCTTATAAGATGACACATATGTATATGTAATATATGTCTTAATAAAATTCTCTGTGTGAAGGCTTTGTGGACTAATTAAAATATATAAGTATATAATTTTATAATATGTATAATATATTATATGCAATATTACATTCATCATTGTATATTGCTTATTTTACAATATATTTATTTCTACAGCAATATATTTTACAACATTTATTCATTATATTCATATTTATTTATTCAATTACATCACAAAAATATAGCATTATATTCCATAATTCTGCTTGTCTCATTCTGTCACAGATATTCGCAAAAATAAAAAGATTAATGAAAATCAGAATTATTAAATTAAGTAAAGGATGTGTTTTGACTGATTGAATTTTAAATTTTGACTATAAAATTATTAAAAAGTGACATTAAAAAAGAAAGTTGGAATACATAAATTGTTTATTTCTTGATTTCATATTCAGTTATTCAATTGCTGAAGCAATTTTCGTAACTTTTTACAATTTATCTGTTAAAGTGGAAAATTTTTGTATTCTTGAAAGTTTCTTACATAACTATTTGCAGGATTTATTGGTTTTACGATTACAAAGATTAGCACCTTTGTTAGCTCATACTGATAAAGCACTCTTTGTTAGCGCACATTAGTGTAAGACTCTTTGGGTACATTGCTAAACAATGAGCACATGTACAATTCTATGCAGTGATAACATCACATTCATACAGAAAAAACTCATGATTTAACATGGTATATGCAAATTAATACATGCTCTACACATTCCTCATATTTGTCAAGAATTTCTTTCCGTTTATTCGCGACATCTGTTGACAAAAAATTTTTACACGGATTTATATGT
>NW_018108757.1:2640-5758 GCF_000183805.2 Loa loa | reverse complement strand
CACATGTACAATTCTATGCAGTGATAACATCACATTCATACAGAAAAACTCATGATTTAACATGGTATATGCAAATTAATACATGCTCTACACATTCCTCATATTTGTCAAGAATTTCTTTCCGTTTATTCGCGACATCTGTTGACAAAAAATTTTTTACACGGGTTTATATGTATTTCAATTCAGTAATTAAAATGTTCTTATTTCAGCAGGGTTTAAATTTTGTCTTTAGTTTTTTTCTCTATTGATGAGTTAGAGATATGGAAAGAAGCGATTTTTCCTAATAATTTATGCTAACTTCTTTTCAGATAATGAATTTAACGTTTTTTTTTTTAGTAAATATTTTAATGGTAATGCAAAGAAGGCTTTGCTTGCATTAATTCAATATTCTCGTAACAGCAATTCATACTTTGCTGATTTACTTAATAACTCACTGAAGGTACCGTTGATTTTGTTGTTATTTGGTAAACAATTAATTCATAAATAAATGATAATTCATAAAAATCGTATGCATAGGACAAAACAGATCATCTGTTCGTGTAAAGGCAAATGAGGTATTTAAGGTCAACGTATGGAAGTTTCATTTTTGCACACAATATCAACAAACTCCATCAAGGAATTATAGAAATACCTGAGCTAAATTTTGATGTCACATTTAAAAAATGTGCCAAATCAGTGATTTCATCAGATAAATCCATCGAGTATTTCTTGCTTTATTATTGCTTGCATTTTAGTACAGCATAATGATAAAGGACAGTGATATAATGATAACAATAACAAAGATGATGTATGTGTTTTGTATGATTTAATTTCTTTTTTTTTGTTTGCATTTTTTTAGAATCCAAGTGAAACGAGAAATAGTGATTTGCTTCGTCTGATAATTTCACGATCTGAAATTGATCTTGCGACAATCTCTGAAGCATACATGAAAGGTTATAAGAAGAAATTAACTGATGAAATTAATAGAGAATGTAATGGTTCATACCGTGATTGGTTAATTGCTATTATTAAAGGGAATATATAATATTCGATTTTGAATTAAACTTTTAGTATTTGTTAATCACTTTGCTTTTTTTGCTCTGTTTTTTTCTTCTTTTCTTTTTTTCGATAAGAATTCGTTTATGTGGTACATTCCAAATATTCAGCACGAATTATTAGGTAGGACTTTTTAAAACTTGAATTATACAAAAGGAATTATTAAGCAGTATTTTCGATTTAATTTGTGCAAAATTTAAATTGGATAGCATGAGGAAAGAATGGAGGAAAATACTGAAAAATATAAAAATTAATATAATTTTTTTATTATATCAGGAAAATTATTAAAGGATTATTTAATGCATTCCAGTGAAGAATGGTGGAATAATTAGTTTTTTGTTATTTCCCCACTATTAATTTTATTTTTCTTCTATTATAGTAAAAACTTTCATTTTAATATCATTCTTATTTCCAACACTTTTGATGAAAATTGAAATAGGTTAAAGAGCAAAGGAACAAGAAAAGAAAGGACGAAATAGATATCGTTCTAAGCCGCTAATTTTATCGTTAAAATTTCAATTGATTATGCATATGATAAAATTAGTCAAATCTAACCGATTAAAATTAATTGAATTGGGAAGATTCGAAATGTTTTGTTTCACTGAAAACAATTTTCCATTACATTACTAAAGTATTTTCGAATCGACAACTTCATTAGTCATTTATAAAAACTATTGATAAGATTTGCAGACATATGCAACGGAGTGATGCTTACCACTTACATATCATTTATGATAGGATGATGTGACAGAACCTTATGCTTTATTAAATAGCAAATAGAACTTATCAAATTGTGCATGACATATGTACTTTTTTCAATCATTCAGTGCTTCTTTTTTCGTGTCATTTCGTTTTAATTATAGAAGCCTAACTTAGCTAATATTATTTCCTTCCGATGCAATTTGATATTGCTTATATTGTTTAGCTAATAAACAAGAAATACTTTTAATTTAAATAAACAGTTTTGCATTTTTTCAATTAGTGTAAATTTTTTCTTTTATCACATAAAATGTTATCCATATTTGAATATGCGCATTTTATGCTTCAATGTTAATTATTCTGGCAAATGGCATAGTTCATGGCATAAGTCTTTAAATCATTTTTTTTTTAAATTTCCCCATTTAATATTTTTCCTTAAGCTTCCCCATCCAACATTTTTTCATGTCTTCGGTGCGTAATTTTGCTGTTAAAATTCAATGGTTTTTTAAATTTAGGTATAAGCAAATCCAAGCATAATTTCCATATCGATTTAGTTTAACTTCAAATATTTCAACCATTGCGGTGACCAAATGTCATTGCTTCTGTATGAAAGCAATAACATTTACCTATTTTATTTCCGATACAATTACAACAGTTTATTTCCGACACAATTACAATAGTTTATTTCCGATACAATTACAATAGATCAAGATGAAATTTCGCTTTTCTTTGTCAGCTATCTCAATAATTTTCAGTAGTTTTCTTCCGATATACGCCTTTCTGATATGGCATATTATTATTTGGGAATGGAAATGAAACATTTCGTTAGGAAAGTTTGATTTAAAGTTCAATATCGAAGCTTACAGAAATTGACAATAAATTATAATTGCTCATTGTCGTTCGCTTAGCTGTCTCGTTTGATAAGAAATTTCATCATGGTAGTTCACTGAATTCCAGCACAGTTTTTACATTTCCAAATCTGGGAAGATTGATGAGCAGAATTCAGTATTTGATTATACTCCAAGAAATTGGCAAAAGGATTAGCAGGGAGTTGAGAAACAATAAAATTGTGACCTGTTTTGAAATATTAATGGTAATATGAATTGCATTTTATTTACTGATAAAAGGTGTGAAATTTTCTTCGCAAAATCATTCATTAAATACATACATTCATCAGATTAACGTCAAACGAATCACATAATCAAAAATATCGATAACCGCCAATTTGTCATGTATTTACATATCGCAACACTCATTGTATTGCAGATAGAAAAACGGACTTGAAATTTTGCTAAATTTGCGAAACTAACAAGAAGTTCCGAGGCATGCTTTCATGTGTCTTTTCAAGCTGCGCTTGCTGCCGTAGGATCTGTTGCAATTTTCG
>NW_018108757.1:0-2507 GCF_000183805.2 Loa loa | reverse complement strand
AAAGGATTAGCAGGGAGTTGAAGAAACAATTAAAATTGTGACCTGTTTTGAAATATTAATGGTAATATGAATTGCATTTTATTTACTGATAAAAGGTGTGAAATTTTCTTCGCAAAATCATTCATTAAATACATACATTCATCAGATTAACGTCAAACGAATCACATAATCAAAAATATCGATAACCGCCAATTTGTCATGTATTTACATATCGCAACACTCATTGTATTGCAGATAGAAAAACGGACTTGAAATTTTGCTAAATTTGCGAAACTAACAAGAAGTTCCGAGGCATGCTTTCATGTGTCTTTTCAAGCTGCGCTTGCTGCCGTAGGATCTGTTGCAATTTTCGCACTGAGGTTTAGGTTGATGTTTTTCCTTGTGAAAGCAAAGTGATGAGCTACAATTGAACTTTTGGTCACAATTGGGTTCTTTGCATTCGTAAATAAGTGGTTCCTCGTGCGTTTTCCTGTGTGCTCTATATTCTTTGAGACTGTTCGTGTGAAAAGTACATCCGACAAGTTGACACTCATGAGTTCGCTTTTCTGAAAAACTCTTATAACATCAGGCGATCATGAAGGATCGAATATGCAGTCCAATTTTTAACAAGAATTGATTTAAAAAAAATTGCCGTTTCTGCCACTAATTACTCTTATGATATGTTGCATAGTAAAGAGAATGAAAACAAAACAGATCAAAAACCAATATTAAAATGAGACTATAAATTGGCATCTGTTTTGATGGCAGCACTGAAGATGCCGCGCAATTTCTGATACTTACACATTATTTCGTGCATTGTATATGCCCGAATTGTGGATGTGTTGCAGTTAGGTCTAGAACGAATATTTTCTAAATGCTGCCTCACTACGCCAAAAGAAATGAACATTTTGCCGCAGTTTGGCTTCATTTTCTGCATTGCAATATTTATTGAATTTTGAAGTGTTCCATGGTCTTACATGTTTCGCATCACATTTTCATGTGCATTCTACTATTCGAGATAGAAACATGCTTGAAATTTTACTAAATTTGCGGAACTAACTAGAAGTTATTAAGCATCGCTTCATGTGTGTTTTCAAATAGCCCTTGCTGCAGAAAAATTCCTTGCAGTTTTCGCATTGAAATTTAGGTTGGCGTGTTTCATTGCGAGAAGGAAACGATGACGTTGGCCCACAATCGGGTCGTTTGCGTTTGCAAATAAATGGTTGGTCGGGCGTTTTCTTGCGTTTTCTATATTCATCGCGATTGTCAAAACTCGCATCACATCCGTCATGAGGACGTTTATGACTTTGCTCTTCTGAAAAACTCCTCTTGTACTACCAGTATTTGCTAATTAATTAATATAATTTGAAAACTGATCATAAAATATCAATGCCATAAAATAAACATATCACATCGCATTTCATTTAAATTACTATAATCAATTCACAATCAATTAATAATCAATTAATTATATATTAGAAGCAAAAAATTCAGTTTTAATGTTACCTTCTTTTCTATCAATATTATATTCACTGGGGTCCGGATTAAAGTGTGACAAATTGAAGTTGTCAATGTATTTTCGAAAGAAGTCATAGTCAATGTTTTCATTGCTATCACTTGATTTAAATAATTCACTCGGGTTATAAACGTTGTGTGGGAGAAGAGTAGTAGGCTGATAATAATTGTTCAGAATGACATTTTGTTCGTAGCCAGGATAACGAACATATGTAGTAATAACATTTGTATCGAGGTCAAGTAGGGAGAAAGTTTCATTACAGGCCAAAGTGATGCAAACCAGAAGACTGAACCCAATGATTTGTGTTATCGACATGACGAAGAACAAAGTAAAATACAAAATTTTAAAATGGTAGAAATGTTTGAATAGAAGCCTTTTTATATCACATTGAATGGAATTAAACGACCAAAGATTCGAGCAGCTTTTGATCTGTGCGATTCGTAATGTCTTACATTCAAATTCCCTATCATTAACTCGATAGTTGATGTATATGCTTTTAATCCCCGACGAAAGCCTCATGAAAGGGTTGCAGATAAATTGGAAATACAAAAAGATATGTTGCAAAAAAATCCATTCATCAACGTGCATTCTCTTGTAGAGATGCGACAAGATTTTTTTTTTGTCTCCATTTTTTATTACTATTAATTATACATTCACAAATATTCGCAAAGGTTTCATCATAAATCATTATTTCCCAAACACAAAGAAACCATAGACCTAAATCTGAGTGCTGTAACTGCGGCAAAATCTTCAGCATCAAAACTGCACTGAGAAGATATGTTTAATGTTAAAATTAGGAAATAGGTGGATAGATGATGCAATATTTGCATGAATAAAAATTGGTAGATAGTTTGTATTAAATTGTTGAATGAATTTTTAATCTGTACAGTACTGAATAATCCTGCCTGTGTTCTTTGATCCAATATTAGTACTGAATGATTTGCATATTGCTATAGAAATTTTCGGTTAATTTCTCTTTCAGCTATTTTTGCTATACACAGTATTAAATAAT
>NW_018108756.1:25400-28198 GCF_000183805.2 Loa loa | reverse complement strand
GATAATTTTATGTTCAATTTTCAAATTACATCAATTAACTAACAAATTGTATGGTAGTAAAATGTAATGTAATGAAATATATCTATTGCTTGAGAATGATGCGATTAAAATCTCGTCTATGAGACAATTTATAAAATTCCAAGAGTTGGCTAAATATATTCTGAAGGGAAATTGAAGATTTAAAAAAACAATAAAAAGTTGAATATTCCACAAATTTTTCTAAATTAGTATAATTTAAACCTTAATGTTAAATCAATTGAGTAAACAATAAAAAGTTTTGTGCAAAATTATGGAACTGATGAGATAAATGTCTTAAAGAAGGATATTTCATCTTTGTGATACATTAATAATGCAAGTATATAAGTAAAATGAATGGATTCGCTAATGGATTTTTTTATACACACAAAAATCGAATTACATGCCAGATATTACTGTCTCAGAGATGAAATTATATGACACTGAATCGTCATATGATTTTGTGAATTCAATATATCCATTATTCATAGAATCTTTCCTTCATATGGTAAAAAAAAAGTACTGAAAAAAATCTAATTTTTAATCTACCCTCATATGAATTATTTTACAGTAACAACTATTACCAATAGCCAAACAAACAAATAAGTTTAATTAGGCCTACTTACTTAGACATAGTCATTTTAATCAGTTCATTACTATTTCTTTACCTGATATAATTAAAAGATAAAACGATCGCAGCAGATGTATGCATAAAAACAGTCACAAGAAGAGAGTTTTCAGGAATTGATTTAGCAAATTTAGTGAATGAATTTGTTGATAAAGGAACAAGAAAGTAATTACTATATGTAGTGTGATAAAATGATAATAGATATAGAGAGATCGTCCCTGGCAGTTATCAGTAGAAGAGAGAAAGCTCCATAAAGTTGATCATGCAATAACATCACTTCTTTACAAAGTAACTATTCCTATCCTTATCCCAAGAATAGATAAGTTTTGTTTAATTTTAATATGAGATTATCAGAAACAGAGTGTTTGATATGAGAGAAAAGATGAGAGTAGGCTAGAAGAGGATTATTAATTGTGATAAAGCGATAAGCGATGTATATTACAAGCAGATATAAAATGTATATCATAAACTGTGTTTACACTCTAATATTATTTTTGAAAACATGTTAAAGTTTATAAACGCAATATAGAAAATTATGCAATTCTATTCGTATGTTATGAACAGACAAAAGATATCTTTATCCAAATGTCACAAAGAAAAACTTATCACTAGAATCCACTTGTATCAGCTCTTAAGAACATAAGCAATTAAACTTAGCAAAGCTTGTTGCACTCATTCACCTGAAATGTCATTCATTTTCGAAGTACTCTCAGATTTTCACCTGATCTTATCTACTTCATCTATAATAATATATATTACGTTATGCTTCTGTAACATCATAATTTGCAAGCAACATCGTAATTTGCAAGCTTGCAAAGCATGCCAACATACTTCCTAAATCATCACACATCATTGATCTGCTTTCGTTAAAATTATCACATTAACCGTAGTAAACGGTATACCTGAGATCTTAGCATGTATTTTTAGCTAATAAAGTTTTGCTAGTGTAGGCTAATGATCTAAAATGTATGCGTAAACTTGCTGAATACTATCATGTTACTAAAGATATAATTACATACGATTAAGCGATAGTGTATTATAGTTATGTAAGATGCTTTTTTGTAAATTAGATATTACTTGATTTAACTACGATAAAAGTTAAGTCAAATCTTAAAAAAAAGAAAAAACGCAAAGGTTGATTATACTTGTAATATTGATAAATGCTTCGTTGATTTCGTATTTCTCGATAATGAAAAAAGAAAATTTCCAACCAAATTGTAATCAAAGAAATAAATATAGGAATTAGTAATGCAGAAAAAAATCATTTTTTTTTTTGCTGCCTCTGTTGGGAAACTGTTTTTCTGTTGAACTCGTTTCTCAGCGATATAGATTTATTCGGGATGTAATATTGTTCTTGCACAATATTATTAGTTAATAACAAAAAAGAGTGTAAAATATATATGTATATTACACAATGAATTGATAAGCAATGATAAATGATAACAACCTTGTCGTTGTCTTAGACAATAATTTGACTGTCAATTAGTTGATAGGTCGTTGAGTTGAGAATATGTTACGGGAAATGTATTTAGTGAATAGAAGAATATTGTAGTTTGTTGTCCAATGGTGGGGGATATGCGAAGATATCGTTGGTTGTGGGTTAGCCGCGAAGGATAAGCGATGAGGATGTATCGTATGCTCGGTTGTTAAAACTGTCGGGATTGTTTCATATATATAAGGATTAGGGGGAAGTTTAGTAAGTAACTTCCTTCCTGGCTATCATGGAGGTATGCTAGCCTTTGGCATTGTCTATAGTGTAGGTACAATGGATATCATTGTCTGTGGTGTAGATACTGAGACGTCTTTTGTGTTATGCTATCCATTGTTAGCTTATATCCTCTTCATTGCTTTAATTTTACTTACAAGATTTCGTTGCTCCGTCTGTTTGGATATTGTGAAAATTTTATTTAAGCATAACTTTAGTTTCGGTAATCCAACAGAAATTTTGTATTATGATTTTCGGAGTTTTTTCGACAGTAGTTGCTTTTGTTTAATGAGCACTGATACTGCTGCATTGTCGAAGAGAAAACTATCAATGTGAGATTGACATGAAGAATGTTGAATGAATGGCAATGAGGTTAAATTTGCATAATGGAAGATAAGGGTAACTGATGTGTGTCCTACATGTCATTTTGTCACCTACATATCACTTTAT
>NW_018108756.1:8436-25150 GCF_000183805.2 Loa loa | reverse complement strand
TGTAATGGAAGCAAAATGTACATTGTAAGATGGGAAAGAGATAGGCGGAAAAGGTAAGTTAATCATGTATTAGATGAAAGGACGGTTATTGTCCTTATGTGAAAAGTTGTAATCGTATTGTTCAATGACAATTGAATATTGTCATCATTGGGATTATTATCGAACGATACATATTATTGTCATCACTGGGATTATTATCATGTCAACTCTTCTGGATCAACTCATCTTTTTTTTGAATGTAAATGTTAAATATTTTACACTGTTTCAGTGTATATTCAATGTATATTTATTTGATACGTAACATGTTCCCTGCAGTGACCATTAGAAGGTCAAATGTTAAGAATTTGGATGTACTTGACCTTTTATCTGGATATACTTGACCTTTTATTTGTATTGTGAATTGTCAGGTTCAACTATATAACAGTATGAATGGTAAAATTTTACTCAAAAGGTAAAATATTTACTTACATCATACATTTTTCAATTTTCCTTTTTCTTTTTTATTCATTTAATCTATTTTGAGGATGCAGAATATAATTCTTAACTTTAAATCATGGAACTTCACTTAATGTTTCACTCTTACTGACGAAAAAAGAAGGTAATGTTATTTGGAAAAGTTCGTTCTAAATATTTGTTTAAAGTTTGCTTTGTCAGTGTTTTTACTGTACTTTTCATAAATTATATCTTTATCATACGTTGTATGATAATGTACTGCCAATTAAGAAAACATTTGCAAATTGGTTTTCCTCTAATTAGAGATCGATTTATAGTTATTATTGTATTATACAAATCGATTCGTAATTGTTCTTTAGTTTGAAATAGTTTGCGAAGAGTTAGATTGTGATGTGGTTTTGAAATTGATATGAATAAATTGATAATCTAATATTCAACCTTGTCCATTTTCTCCAAATTTTCCGGATTCGGTTAGTTTTTTTCAAATCTATTTTTAGAATATAGCATTTACAGAATCGCGATCAGAATTGATATTTTGTTCTCGATGCTTAGCGGATATAATGGTGAAATGCGAATGAATTTTGCTAATAGATATAACAGCACTGAATCCGTCTCCTAAACTTCTAACTTGAACAAGGCTGAATTTTTAGGATTGATTTGAAAACTGTTTCATCTGATTTTCCAGTATTTAAATAGCCAAAGGAATCATATTTATCCCAACTTAGCAAAAAATATACCGGCAAGTTTTCTTTAAATTGTGCTTTTTTTGAATTTGATTCGCATTTATTGATAAATTGTACATCAATATCGCGTGAATCAAAAGGAAACTCGTCATGTGATTTTCGTTTCTTGGAGATATAGAAGGTTTGTTGACACTTTTGGAATTCAATTTTCCCATCGAACTCATAAGATCACGAATTTTTCAGAAAACAACTTTCGATGAAGCCAAATGTACATATTACTTTGAATATCCATTCTCGAAATGCACGAATGAAACTATGACTTTCCCTTGTAAAAAATACAGTTCTTGAGTAATTCATATTTTCAAGTTTCGTAACAAGCCGTAAAATTTTGCAGATGAAAGCTTTTTAAATCCCATTACATTTGCATAATTGTTTCCAATGCTTTGTTTTCTGATGAATAATTGACGAAAAATGCTGGAAAGTTTATCAGTAAATATATGGTTTGTTGTGGTAACTTTCAAATAACTCATATTTACAATGATGGTGAGAGTAAATATACGAAGTAGAGAGAGAAACAAAGAATAAAGAACAAGAACAAACCAATCCCGCGCTACCAACTTTCGAAACAAATTCGAAATTCTTCGCCAGCAAACAGGTGGTTAGTTTCACTTCATAAAACTACTCATAGCAATACAGCAGATAGAATAACTAAAAAAAAGCAAAAAATGACAGCAGATAATTTTGATTAGAATAACACCAAAAAGCATGACCTAAGTTCTTATGACACAAGGGGATATTTAAATGTAAGCCTGAAATTAAATTACTAAAAAAGATTCCACACAAAACATGTTACTGGCTTTATGTAAGATGGTCCTTAACATAAAATTCAATTCTTAATGGTTTGCAAGTTTTCAAAACCTGATTTTTCACTTAAAACATACACATAATTGAAATTAAAAACTACATTTTATGATGTGTTTCATTTACATAATAATTTCTTCTAAGACTTGACTTTTGCAAATTTTTGCTGAATCAATTTGAGAACAACCATACAGGTATGAGACTGAAACTCCAAATTTAACTGCAATACGGATCAGATGTTTGCGTTTCTACTTCCTCTTCCAATTCTCGCATTCCATTCTGCTGTTCCTCCACATCCAAAATTTCAGTCTGATTTCGTGCCAACAAAAGTTTCGATGTTAGCGCATCAATTGCTTCCCATAAGCCAATACCAGTCATTGCGTTACATTGATGAATTACCACCGTTCGTCCTATAATTTTTTTTAATGGAAAATAACTGGATATAAGAACTGCAGCATGTCATTATTAAATTACCCATCACTCAGTTTGCAATTTGTACCAACGTCTACTTCCCTTGTTCCCTGTTTAACTTTAATTTTCAATTCGAACAATGCCAACCACGGCAAAGACAACAAAACACCAGAAATGATCATATATGAAAATAATCCATTCATTTGATTAGAAAATAATCCATCCATTTTTGTTGGTCCACTTAATCTTTCATGCAGCCAACAGCTGCCATGGCATCTATTTTTGCTTAAAGAGTCGGGAATATGTTTTGCTTTATTTCACTCGAGATCAATTCTAATGCCGCTTCTGGATTTCTAGGTCATATTTCACAAGAAGTAATTATCTTCGTCATCTGCTTTTCCAACAGTCTATTATCAACAAGCTTACCAGCACCAAATCGGTTGATATTCATAACAAGTTGGTCGATAGCAGCCGAACTGACTATACAATGTTGATTGGCAGTTGTTGGTTGTCGCCTGTTCAAGATAACCAGGAAGCATGCATCCGCAAGTTCCCGCTCGGCAAATATTTTCGCTAATTCATTTTGGGCTTCCCCAAAGCGACTCGGACATGAACTGTCGATAACAAATACAAGAGCTGCAAATAACCTATTTTCGTTCTAAAAGGAAACATGATTTATACGACATCCTATGGAAAAATATTTTTGTCCAAGATAACAGCAAGAGAATTTTCAATAAATAAGAGTCGCAAATTAGCAGAAAATCAACAACAATCTATACATTTCTAGCCCCTCATTTGGCACTTCAAACTTATTTTTATATTAGTCAAACAATTATAATTCGATTAGCTGTAAATTCGGACACTTCAATTGCTTCAAAAAAAGTATCAATATAGTCGATGAAAATTATCACAATATTTCGAAATTTGTAATTAAACAAATGCCTCTGTATTGCTAAATTTCCTGCACGCAAAATGATAAACTTCGAGACTGCCTAAGAAAACGTCGTGATCAAGCAGTTAGAACAAATGGCCAAAACAGCTATCTCTGATTAAACTGAAGAATCGTTATTCCCTAAACTGTAACAGAAAGAAAAGTTAAACTTTTTCAATTTCCTTCCAGGCATTCATATTCTCGATGTTATGCTCCAACGTCATTTTCAGATTTAATGATCTGAAAATGACGTTGGAGCATAACATCGAGAATATGAATGCCTGGAAGGAAATTGAAATCTGAAATTTATTATCTGAAATTTCTGAATCTGAAATTTATTATGAATATATTTGAGAAAATTTAATCTCAAATATATTCATAATAAACATGACGAACCTTGAGTGTTCATAAAATAATGTTTCCAAAGACGACGCAACTTCGGCACACCACCAACATCCCACATTGTGAGCTTAAAATTCTTATATTGTATAGTTTCCACATTAAATCCAACTGTTGTTGTCAACTGTCTACACTCATCGCTCTGAAAAAAGGAAAAAAGTTTAGTCCCCGTGAAATGAAATCCAGTTATGATGCCAGTCTTAAAGGAAACAACAAAAACGTTTGATAAAGGAACACACATCTCATTTAAATTGACAACTTTTACCTTTAGTTTATAAAGTATCGTTGTTTTTCCAGCTCCATCCAAACCAAGAATAACCAAACGAATGTCAACATTTGAACCCATATGAATTCGATTATCAGCTGTAAATGAAAACGGGATTCTCGTATCCAACGAAAGACCACCTTAAATGGAAATAATCAGAAAAGGAAATTTAAAACTGTTCTTGAATTTGCATGTAAACTGGCATGTAAACTGTAAACTGAGCATGTAAGCATGTAGCATGTAAACTGGAACTAAGCTTAATCCAAAAAAGAAAAAATCTTTAAAAAATTGAAAAAAAATCGCAACTTTAAAAAAATTTAAAAAAAATCGCAACTCATAACTCACTATGGCGAAATTCAAAAAAAAAAAAAAACAAAATAAATAAATAAAAACAGATAAGCCATTTTGTAAACAACCCACTATTCAGGTTACCGATGATTGAATATGCAGACGAATATCTGTTTTTGATGCTTACTTGGGGCGGAAGCAATATCACTTTGATGGGTACGTACAGCATCGAGCATTTTGATAAGATCAGTTTGTTGCTCAATAAGTCGAGCATCGTCCATTTCGGAGCTTTCTTGTAGTTGTGCTGATACCGCTGTAACCTAAACGGAATTTTTTTTTATTTCTTTTTTTTTTTAAACCATTCAAAAAAACGGTAGTAGTGCCAAAGATGAACGAAACTTTATTGTAATACTCTGTTACTATTTCAATCATTTTATATAACAAACTCAACTGGTATGATTTAAATACAATGAATAAGTGAGTCTTCACCGAACAGCACAAAAGAATCTAAACTGAACCAAAAAAAGAACAACCTGTAATTACACTTGATCAACACAACTCTTTTGAATCATCCACACTTTTCGTCCCTTTGTTCTCTGCTTCATGCATTCCCCAACCGAATAAACAAACCTGCGAAGTAATAAAAGCTAGCTCCTGCTGATGCTGCCGAAGAGCTTCAATTCGATCGGCAACATGCGCATCCAATCGTACCATAGCCGTCTGCTCCTGAAGTTCAAGCTCTTCACGCAGTCGCCGGAAATGAGCTTCAACTTGTCGTCGCGCGGTCGTATGAGACCCTTCATTCATGTCCATTATCTCAGCAACAGTCCTGCAGGATAGTGATCAGCAATATTCAACGCTCAATACAATGCTTTTAGCATTACCGAGATGTAATCACATACCCAGCAGAACCAAGTCATCACCGTTTAATACTTATTCCAACCTTTCCTAAGTTATTTAGAGCCATCGTTTTAAAAGTCACCGAACTATTTATAGATCAAGCTCAAAGACAACGTTCATCTGATGATAACTGTAATATAGGCACAATATTTAATTTCTGAAAAGAAAAAAGGTGGGTAGATGGAACTTACTGCGTCACTCGGATATTCCATCCATTGAGATCATTAATAAAACTTCGGAAATCTGAAAGAGCTTCACGAACCCGTTCTCTTAATCCAGCAGCTTCAACTTCAAGAAGAGAATGTCGATGATTCCGATGACGTCCATAATCACGACATAGTAAACACATCAGACGGTTGTTTTCGAGACATTCCACTTCCTGGAAATTCCGCCGTTTACAAAGGGTGACGTTAATTACATGCAGTTGTTTTAAGCCCGTTGTAAACACATGCATGCACATGAGTAAATATATATTTAATTTATAAAAAGATATCAAGCTACTTCATGTGGAAGTTCCATAATGGTTGCTACTGCTATTTTATAAACGGCAGTAAATTTTTGATAATGAACTTGTTCATGATATGCATACACTTTTTAATAATGCTCATATGTTATCAAGTCGATAGATGCATACATTTGTTTTTCTCTGCAATTAATCATGGAAAAACAGAAATAACCTGACATACGAATTCGATCGCATATGCTGAATGGTAAGGACACATCGTTCGGGAAAGTGGTTTTTCGCTTACGGGTACACGGCAATGTTTTGAAAGTACCCGTCCTGTATGCGTTCTTCTCGAACATTCACCACACATATTACTTTCGCAAACTATACAATAGAATATAGCAGTATGTTTCGGGTCCTCATCACATGGTATGCCGAGTAAGATATCTTTCATATATTCTGGTGGTGGTACTTCATCTGCCTAAATAGTTTATCATGCCAAACCTGACTCTTACGCCAATATGTAAGTGAACTGGGAGCAAAAGCACTTCAAAAAGTACTTCATTTTCTGCAAAAAAAACAATTTTCTACACACTGCAATACGCCAAATCTGAAAATGTACAATTCCTTAGCTAATAAAATCAAATTTTCAAAATATAACATATTTTTGGTAACAAATTTAATTCCCAATTTTCAAAATATAACATATTTTTGGTAACAAATTTAATCTAACGGACTGATGATATACTAAAAACTTACAAGTAATGGTGAAATCCGCTCCGGTTGCGTGAATTTCTTATGTCGTTCAATTATTTCAATAAGCGCAAAATTTTTTTTCAACGAAAGCACACATGGTTCAGCAAGCAATGTAACTGTTCGATCAAACGGGCAAACAACTTGGGCAATGGGTGCACTGACATCTACTAAGGCTGAACAGCATGTGTGACAAACCTAAAATACTTAATCCAAAATCAAAAAGCAAAAACTTAAAAACGATCACCATGAAAAGTGATAAAAATAACGCAATACTAGCAAAATACACCAAAAAAAAGGTACCTCAAGTGAGCCCTTAACTGCAGTGAAAATATTAACCTTAGCTTATTGTGTTGTAAACATAATTATGTAAATCATCAACAAAGGTTAAAATATTATCATTTAAGTAAACTGTTATTCACCATAAATACATCGATAGCTTATGTAAAACTTATTACAACCTTAGCTTATGTAAACTGTCGTAAAACCATACTTCGATGTTATCGTTTCATTGTATAAACTATATCCAAAATATTCGATGAGTGAAAGTCAATAATATCGCAGATTAACTATGTAGACGCCTACTGATCAATTTGCATTCTCCAACAAATCATAACAGAAAAAATATTTTCTTTGTCAAATTTGAACATGCTTTAAGTCGTAAGTATATTTGAAATTTCAAATTCAAATCAGTACCGTATGACCACATCCATGCAGTACACGTGGAGTCCGAATTTCTGATGAATAACTTTCGTGACATAGAGCACACTCCAATCCTGCATCTGAGATACTACTCATTTTTC
Source organism: Loa loa (assembly GCF_000183805.2). NCBI lineage: Eukaryota > Metazoa > Nematoda > Chromadorea > Rhabditida > Onchocercidae > Loa > Loa loa. The sequence continues at coordinate 17,958 of NW_018108756.1, read as the reverse complement.
ATAGAGAATTACGAAACAAGAGTGACTTTGGATCATTGAGCCATAGTTGTCAGAAAAATCAAGGATGGACTGAAACAGTTTTCAAATTTCAAAACCAGAAAATTTCCGAAAAAATTAATATGTTACTCAGAAAAACCAGGTACAATTTTCTCTGCAACTTTTAATCATCATTAAAATCTCCACGATTTCTACGTGCCGTTCACCATCAAATCACGACCTCATATGGAAGCTCAATCATTTAACTGTGAACAATGATGAAAATCCGAATTAGCGGTTTAAAATACAAGGAATTATACCTTGCTAGCATATGCGTTTAATAGACCAAACAATAGAACAAAAACTTGCTATTTTATTTCTACTTTGATATTTTTGAAAAATACCATTGCAAATTGATAGACAATGACTTTCTCTTTCCAATTCAAAATATGCCAAAAACAATTCCTTATATAAAAGTTTCTTATCATAATTCTTTAAACAATTACTGAAATACCTTATTCAATTTAACAATTCCTTACCTTTATAAAAGATTTTTATCTGTTCAGATTAATTAATCATTAACGGCCTAACTGACAGAAAAACAATGGAATGGTCAAACAGCGGGTCATATGGTGTGTCAGCGAATGTGCCTAGTATTTGACGAGCAATTTCGTCATCAGAGATACAAATAACAGCAGAAATTTGAACAGTTAGAAATACCCATTTTTCTCGACAAGAAATGAAAAATAAAAAAAAAAACAAAATCTCTCTATTCCACTAAGATAGCTGATAGACAAAAAAAGGAACTACCAATGGAACTGAAAATCCACAAGAACAAAATCATGAAGTTTAAATTATCGCAATCTCAAGGAGAAAATCAATAACAAAACAATATCACAAACATGCAATCAACTTCTTATAATATCATCTAATATCACCAAAGCTTCCAATAATATTAACACAAACTGCCCAACAAATGTATATCAGTCATCCCTAAACATACTTCTAAATCGATGTTCTAAAATCTTTTCATGAAGTATTCGCTTCCTATAGTCTCTCATCTCCTTTTCTCTTGTCGTAGGCCTTGATTTCACCGCATTTATATCTTTAGCCTAAAAATTTACATTAATGACGAAAGAATGAGAAAAGAAAACTGCTCATATGACAGATTAACAAAAGACAAACTTTAGTATTTACCAATGGTAACTGTCTCACCTCAGAATAATTTTACAACCTCAGTCTTTTCAAGAAATTGTATATATATGGAATTCATCTCGCTTATAGCTATAAATAATGAAATACTCCTCAATTCAAAAGAGAACTTTGAAAAAACAGAAGTGGAACCAGAAGATGTATGTACCTTGAAATGAGTCACTTTAGGTGTATCAGAGGTAACACAGCCTAAGCCAAGCTTATCTCTCTTCAGTACTGTTTTTATCGGATATCGCCTACCGGTAGCATCACGACCTAATCCTTCAAATTCATCCCAGCCACTTCTCCGTAGAATACGATAACCTTTATTCCACTCTGGAATTCCATAGCCTGGATCAAGCACCGGTTTACGGGTTTCCAAAAGGTGCGCTACACTGCTTAGGTGAGCCTCGCCTACATAAGTACATTGACAGGCATCACAAAACCGCATAATTTCCAAAAGCTTTCTGGATCCTTTGACCTTTCGCAGAGATGGGTCACACAGCATCCTGAATTTCCAAAGCAGTAAAAAAATACGTATTGAGAAATTAAGAGTCCGCATATGATAATTCAGAACAATGGAATGCACAATTTCATTTCTTCAGCACCATTTTTCGCAAAATGCACAATTTCATTTCTTCAACAGCAACCCTATCACTACGAGTACTCGCTATCCATTGTAGCGAATACCAGAAAATATTACCGATTAAGCGGTTTCAAGGGACACTTGAAAGAACTGTGCTAAAATACTACAAAAAATTTAATAACGTAACCGATATTATTCATATAAGATAATGACTAAGTTAAGAAACCCATACTTATTCGAACAAAAAATAGCATAAAAACACACTTGGATTCTCCTTTTTCATGCGAAGTAATATATCGGTATATTTCATGATGTCCACATTTCAATGCAAAGTCGGCAGCTGTTTCACCTGATTTGCTCCTAAATTATATCCATATGTTGCAAAATTTTATAGAAATTTATAATTCACTTCAGAAAAGTTGTTCTGTTAAGAACACGAAATTCCGACATGTAATAGTTTTCTCGAATAAAAAAACTGAAAATATAAAAAATGCTTTTTTTCATCCTTATATAGGAAAATGCTTTTTTTCATCCTTATATAGGAAACTCACTGTTGAAAGTTTAATCATTCAACGCAGAATCAGTTTATCTATAACGTTACATGCCACATTATGTGATTGCTAATTTTAATGTTAAGATTAGTGAACCATAACATGACTAATAGTAAATAAGCATAATCGCTCGTTGACTGGAGGTATAAATTACTTCTATCAGATCTTGTCCGAACCGAAATGACTTGACGGTAACTGTGGTATATAAACTGCACTGGATGATTCGACACTTTGTTATGCTGAATGAACCAATTTGGACGACTGCACATATTTCATACGATATCAGTTTACTCTGAATGACTAGACAATCTTATGGAAATAAAAAGTATTGATATACTAACCGCTTTGAAATATCCACTCCCATCGACAGCAAATATTTAACAACAAGTAAATGACCAGCATAACTTGCACACATTAATGCAGTCCAACCGTATTGATCCGATACATTGAGATCCATTCCTGCAGCTTTCATGTCATATCACTTTTCATTGCTGAATCTTTAAGCATATTTCTATGAATTTCGATAGCCGGAAGGAAGGAATCCACAGTTCTTCTTTCTTTTTTTCTACTACAAAGAAATCAGGAAAAGAAATATTTGTAACTACTGGAAACAAATCATCTCAAAAGTTGTGGATTACTTTAGTAATTCCTTTAATTAGAAGCACAATACTATTGTAACAAACATACCTGTCTTACGGCAACAATCCATGACACCTCGTACATTTCCATTTGTGGCATCTTTGAAAAGTTGCTCGAAGTTTTCCTTAATATCACCTTGTTTTTTCGAGATGTCATCTGATAGCTTCATGGACTTCCGAGGCTGTTTGTTGCTATTCTTGATCTTTCCCAACTGCATCTTCATCGAGGTATCCGGAACTATTGAAGTAGAAGGTTCAGCTAGCAATGCTTCGTAAAAAGATCGTACCTCCTTACCACAAATGGTTGACCTCGTAGAGCTTTCCGTAACGAAAGATTGTACAGTAGTAACTGGATTCGCTTTAATGAACCGGATCTTTTTACATTTTCCAATAGCACCGGCATTTCCTAGCGGATTCATACCCAAAAAATCCTGTGAAAAAGTTTGAAATTAGGAACAAAAGAATTACCAGCACAATGAAGCGAGTTACGTGCGCAATTTTTGAGAACAGGTGATCCTATTCTCTGATTTTCTTAACCAGTTTACGTTAAAAAAAAAAAAGAAAACTGGAATGAAAGAAAAGTATGGGGCTAAGAATGCTTTTGTACGAGAAATATATTAACGGAAAATATCAAGAGATAATACCCAGCATTTATCAGGCGACCAAATACCAAACAAAGTCATTAATTAATAAACAACGAAAATTGTAGATTATATAAACAAAGTGAAAGAAAGTTCTCAAATTACGCAATGGCAACAGTAAAAAGTTAAAACTTTCTTAAATCTGAAAGAAGTTATTATATATGACGAAGGAATGAAATCAATATCAACTCAGTGAAAAATTTCCAACCTAAAATGGAATAAATACTGAACGACAAAACAAAATATGATCAGGTCGAATTATTATACCAATAATTTATTTGATCCTTCATTGTTGTTTTAGATACCATTACTGGCGCTAATATTATTCATAACTCATAACAAGAACAGGACGGTGGTTGAATGCAAATTCATGCCTACATTTCTTTTCGTGCGTTCCGCTATTCACCACAATGCTGTGCTGATTAGAAATTTAAATTGTTAAGTTGATTAAAAAGGAAGTATGTGGTGCTAGAAATGAACAAGTGAATTGCACTGATACTGAGATGTATGCTTTAATGCTCCAGTATGTTCCATTAAACCGCACTAAACTGTTTCACTTTAGATTTTAGAAGATCTAATATAGCTAAATACGGCTGTCTGTTGAAATACGATAGAATCAACATGGATAATCAAGAATATGGATAATGAATTCAGCGTTATAATTCCTACCATATTTCCTGAGTAAGTATCTACTATTGAGAAAGCAATTTTTTCCAACTTTGTCCAGCAATTTTAGTTAAATACATATTTTTGTATTCAAAAATACTTTTTTTTTGTATCTAAAAATACTGGCATATTTCGCAACTGCGAGGCGTATATATAGATACGGAACATTTTGAAACAGCCCTCTCCGTTTTAATGTTAACTGGAACTGTTGACCTTGTAGCAAAAGTTGTAAATGCCAGACATGATTCACCTGAATCTAACTGTTTTCCATAAATGTAGTAGCCTAGAAAAGATATGATTATTAAAATGAAGTGGAAGGAAGTGTTCATAAGCTGGTGTTGCTTAGCATGCGAAAAAGTAGCAACATTCAACGTTTTTCCATCAGTAATATTAAAGTAGAGAGAAAGTTTAGTTGGGGAAAAAAACCGGATTTTTGATTTTCAACATCGTATATTGAAATAAGTGTTGGTAGAAACAAAAGATTTTATTACCAAGCATCTTGAGAAAGCATTTCTTCTGCAGATTTAATTAAGGCACGATTAATTCAGCAGAAACAAACCAAGACTAATTAAAATCAAAGACACCCTTTAACAGCTAATACCTGGTATTTCAAATCGATAAATAACGCTATTCAAAACGGTTAGCCCATCATGAAAACGAAAATCTCTGCAGGAAAAGTCCTTGCTTCGAAAGTTTGACATTCAGGACATTCAGGTACCATCCAATGTATTTATTGGAAAAATCATGAGAAGTGCCCAGGGGAAAAAAAAAACTTCGATATGCATTAGAAATTCGAACAAATTAATTTCCATACATATCCAGTCATCCGGAAAATTCTTTCAATATTTGTTAAACGGATCTTTTTCCTGTCGTATTTCCTTCTGCGTATATGTTCCACTTTGTTTAATCTTTCCAGTGTCATCAATTCCGAACAATCCTTAGGTTTATCTTTTTTTTTTCATTGTAATTTAACAATGTTTAGATTTTTATCGTTTTACAATGATAAAAAGTAAAATTGTTATTTTCGTTGAATGACAAAAAATTGTCATTTTTTGCCAAATTCCAGCCATTTTTTGTATTCAAAATTCTTCAAAGAATCGTATAATTAAGTTTTATTATTAGTAATAATCAATAATTTTATCTTTTACATTGATGAAGCAGTATATGATATGTGTTAGATTTTTAGATATTTGCGGTATTCATCCGATCAGGATTTATTATATCGTTATTGTTTCGGATTGAAGATGTGTTTGTTGTTGATTTCCAGATTTCTTAATTCCTCACATACTTTCCTCTTAATTAATTAATCGAAAGTTAGAATTAAACTAACTCATTAATTTCCTATCATTTTTGCAGTATTTGCATACTGGAAAAAAACTGATATTACTTGACTGCAACATTGTCAATCTAATGTTTCCCAAAAATGCAAAACAAAAAAAAAAAAAAATTATAAGAAATGAAGGGTTAATTAGCTTAATTTCCCAAATTTCGATTGTTCAGTTGAGAGAAAGGTACGTGATGTCATGAAAGTTGCATTATGTCGGAGTTTTGTTGGTTGGCATTTACGAATGGTTATGCAAAAGGCTTATAGATTTAGGAATATATATAGTCCATTTGGAGGTAATAAATAAATATTAGCAAATAATACAAATAGGAGTTTGTGGAAGGATTTCAACGAATAATAAAATCGGAGCCGATTATTTGGTTAGTTTGAAAGTCCTAGTAGATATATTTAGAGGAAATTTAGGGTGTGCTGATAGTCGAAAATTGGTCGATATAAAAGTGAACCTTACAACTGATTGACTGTCCCGTTTATATAGTAGAAGTGATTTATTAACCACTGAATATAAAGTTAGTTAAGGAAGAACAGTAAGAATTTGCATATGAATTGGTTAACGAAATCATAAGACATTAGCTATTGAATATAAGCATGGTTATTAGATTAGAGGATATTTACAAAATTCCCATCACTGTTCATATAAGTTAGGTTGTTAGATCAGATGTTTATTAATATATTGAAAATTGCAAATAGGTTGATTATTAGACCGGATGTGCTTTACAACAGTGTTATAGGAATTGGATGAATATTTTATTACTTAAGACATTGAGAACATTTATTTCTATTTTTTTTTTTTTTTTTTTTACATAATGAATCATTTATGTACAAAACATTGTAATAAGATAATCATTATGTTATAGTTTTTTTGATGAGTTTACTTTATAAATTATTCACAAAAATATTTTAGCTAAAATATCTTAGATATATTACTTCGGTTTTTCCTGGCATGTATAATTTTAATAATAATTTTTAATTTGTGAAGAATGTTGCAATTATTGATGGGAAGAATTAGCGTAACAATTATGAATTCATTTTTAACGTTTTAAATTTTACAAAATATATATTTTTAAATATTTCAAAGATACCTTTCCACATTATCGAAAACATACAAATTGAAAAATATTATTAAAATTACAAATAAATTAAAAATTATTATAAAAATTCTCGTAAATTATTATAAAAATTATTATAAATCCATATTTAACTTACAAAGTATGTTTTAAATATTTCAAAGATATCTCCATATAATTGAAAAAATTATGAAAATTATATAATAAAAATTAAAAAAAATATAAAATTAAAAAAAATATAAAATATAAAATTAAAAAAAACACAAACCGAAAATTAAAGTTATTAGACATATGAATGAAAATTAAATTATTTAAATTATTATGTTTGCCTTTTTTCTGTACACTAATTGCATTAAAGTAAGAGTTATTTTTTGAATCAATTTGACAGGTTCATGGGAAGCATTTGAAATGCTTGATTTCATGACGTACAAAAATTCAGTGCAAACTAATTAACACCATATAGGTATGCATTCGGATAACATTTAATTAAACGTTAAGCGAAAAACAACTGTCCTGTGATGTTTAGTATTGAATTATGTAAAATAGTCTTCATATAAATTTTGATTAGTCAAAAATAAGGGTATGCTTAATATGATTAATAAAAAACTTATCTCAGAGAGAATGATCAATGATCGCTGACTATATTAATTTATTGTTTTATATGAGAATTTCATATATATAGAATTTCACTTTTTTTATACGGAATTTTATATGTCAAAAGCCTAATTATTAAATAGATTAAAACAAATGGTTAAATGGTTGTCATGGTTAAGTCAATTTTTAATTCAGTCATGTTCCGCAAACGATGTTGTTTAGAATTGGTGGAAATGCTAAACTGTATTTTTGAATAATTTGGATGTGTGGCGTGGTCAATTATCATCCGTATGTATCGAACGAAGTAAAGTAGTAATTGTTGATTGATGTGAAGTTAGCTTTTGATAAATTTGAAAAAAAAAAAACAAAAAATCAGAAAAAATACACGAAGAAGTGTAGATCAATGGTTGTTAAGAATACTTCAAGCAGTTTCACCAAATCATTAGCATTACGAATTTTTTTCTCCAATTTAGGCAAAGTATACGATAAACAAAATTCATTTTACATTTTTACTAAACGGTTTGTTTTGGAAATTTTGAAATAACTGTGAGAAACCTGATATCATTTTTGTGCATCATTTCAGGTCATGCGGTGAAATGGCCGTGTTGGTACTGGCCCTACCATGTGTATGCATTTTTCTACTATCTCTTTTAACTGGTTTCATTGGCAGTACTGCGCTTATTGTAGCTACTATTCAGAGCAAGTACATCATTGATTGATTGATTAATTGATTGCTCATGATTATTCTTTGATCACTGATTATCATTTGATCAATAATAGATTTATCGTGGGTGATTGCACTTCCCTCAGTTTTTTGAAATAAAAAGAGGATAAAGCGGCTATGAGTTACCCCAACAATTTTATCCATAAAATCAGAAAAATCGAAATGAAGAATTCAGAAGTTCAGAGAACGGTTTAGAGGACAAAAGGAGGAAAGATAGGGATGGGAAAAGAAAACTCCATTAATGTGCGTGTATAAGTAATCTTACGAAGGTTGCGATCAAGATTTACATTTTGCGTAGCAGATTTCTGCAACCTTTATCATTCTCAGTTTCAAGTTCAAAAATTTCGAACCTAAACTTCAAAATAATTGTCGAATTCTTATAATTCATGAGGATTCCAGGCGTCTGCATAATTTCAACAATATACTCATAGCTCTGAACGCATTTGGTGACATTCTTCATCAGATCGGCCATATTCCATTTGCATACTTTATCTTCACCGGAATTACTTTTACACCTTTACGGACATGCATTTGGATACAGTTAATACCCAATTTTGGCCAAAATTTTGCAATGGCTATATTATTTCCTATCGGCATAGATCGAACCATCGCGATTTTGAAGCCTGTTGGGTAAGAATTTCGATGGGACAAGTAACTTCAGTCTTTTTACCGGTGGAAAAAAATTTTTTCTTTTCTTCTTCTGAAACCAAATATATTCCTGATAAGAACTGTAGTGATTACTTATAGATATCGAAAAATGAAGAAGGGATTTTATATCCCAGCAATGATCCTACCTGCTTTACTTTATTCAGTCGCTATACTCATATTGGTTTTTATATGTGACGGAAATAGCGAGTAAGTTAAATTCTCGACGCATAATAAATGGCCACTAGAATTTATGGAGTAATGTTCAAATGCCTGAGCATGCAACACTTTTTACTGAGAAGATCAATCAACAAATTCGCAATTGACTTCCGGCCGAAAATTTTTTGCTTTGTTTGCTTTTGAATGATGGACACAAATTTATTTACTTTGTTAAAAGAAATACAGAGTGATGGAGCGATATTTGATGTAGAATGACCTTGAATAAAGCTTTGTTATTAAAAGGGAAAAAAGACAAAAATATCAAAATTCGAGATGAACAACAAATAGTTTAAAAAGAAACATATGAGATGTTTGATATCTGAAATGTATTTCCAAATATTCCAAGGTGGAATTGTACAAAAAGCTCTCCATTTATAATCTTATTCCCTTAATTACCGTTTGTATCTTTTCATTGCAGTATCGAAGTAATTTGTGTTGTGGTTGCAATATATAGTGGCTTGTCAGACTCGGTTTGGAGCATTTCATCAGCTGTTATTAATTTAGCAACAATTATACTTTATGCAATACTGAGCCGAGTTATGGTGAAAACTAAAACAAGTGAGCTATTTAAATATTTGACAAAGTAAAACAATCACCCTGAAAGATATTTGGTCTATCTCTCCATCATCGAATGGCGTATTTATGTTATCGGACTATCCTTTGCTTTGTTCCTTCGTTATTC
>NW_018108756.1:4757-7963 GCF_000183805.2 Loa loa | reverse complement strand
AAACAAGTGAGCTATTTAAATATTTGACAAGTAAAACATCACCCTGAAAGATATTTGGTCTATCTCTCCATCATCGAATGGCGTATTTATGTTATCGGACTATCCTTTGCTTTGTTCCTTCGTTATTCAGGTATAGAATCACATCTGTCAAGGATTTCATGAAAACTAATTAATTATGAATAATCGAAGTGGTTGTCATAGCGTTCTCCTATTTCCTATTTCAGCAACTAGAAACTACGAGCTGTTACAAACATTAAAGATAGTCGTGGCATTTATTGGACTGGGACAGTTGGCATCAACGGTGATCTATTTGTCAACACTTTTCTACGATTTTTCCGAAATGACAGCATTTTACATAGGATGCTACGCGGGAATATTTGTTAATTTAAGCATTTCATGCAATTGGTTCTTCTATTATTGGAGAAGGTAAAAACTGATCTTATGGAACATCAAAAGAAATATTATTTTTATCGTTGAAATATTTTGTCCTAGAAGTACTTGGTTAGTTCTGTAGCTGTGAACATTAAAAATGTTATTGCAGTACGGAATATCGGAACGAATTTAAAAAGCAACTCAGGAAATTTCCATGCTTAGAGAATGTCATACCGCTGGAACCAAAATCTACAATAAAGAGGGTGACGACGGTTCACCGATAGAACTTCACGGTAGAGCTTCTGAGTATTTTGTTTCAACGGTATCCATGTGGAATGGCAATGAAGAACCAGAGATTAGTTGGGAATTGACAGTAGCTGTTATTATCGCCTTTCATAATCTAATTGGGTCCTCACGTAACTTTTTTGGTCGATCCTCGAAGTTTGGTTGAATTAAGAGTTATTTTTGCAATAAAACCGACAAATCTCAACAGCAAAAATCAGAGGAACAAGATGAGACTTCCTGCACAAATTGTAATATCATGGAATGCACGTTTTAGGCAATCTTTTACATTTCTATTCTATAAGCAATTTCTATTTTAAGTAGCAGTAAATAAATTTGGAGTATAATGTGAAAACATAACAATGCTTACGAAATGACGACCAAAACAACTGTAGTATTTTAAATTCACTGCTCAGTACTTATAACAAAAAAAGCAAAGCATAACTGCGTCACATGGAAGTATTGAGCGTTTACGAAGATATGTAAGGTATTGTACAATAAGTTAGCATACTTCCCTATAATACGTCTTCATTCTTTTTGTTCTTGCAAACAAGTGCATGACGCGGGATAACCCCGATTTTAATTTTGTTCTCATTTTATCATCTGTATGTCGCAAGTGCTGCGAATTTCGAATATCGCGAAGGTCCAAATGAAATAAAATGATTAAATAAACCAATGTACAAATCAATCACACAAACTGTAACAATGTCATGAGTCATTTAACCAATCTTACATTCCTCAAATTCATTGTTTCATGCGTTTTTCTTTGTTATCTTTATCTGAGTGAACATCCTTTCCTTTTTTATGGCAACAAAGCACACTCATAAGCTAAATTTCTTTGTCTGAGAACCAATCTTAATTGCAATGCTTAATGTTGCAAACAGAGCCTTTTGTTGTAATCGGATTTTAATAGTTTTTCTTTATCCAAAGGAAAATCTGATGTTTGTTATGAACCACTCCCACCAAATATGCTCTTTGCATTAGTTAAAATTGTATATATACTCAAGGTATATATACTCAAGCTATAACTAGAAAAGGATCATTTTCCTTTTCAAACACTCAACCAAGGACCGCATCGTACATTGTATCCTCTACTCTCTTTGATATTTTTACTACTATCCTCTGCGTTACTATGACCTACTATCCTCTCTGAATTAATAACTTCCTCCTGAACCGAACGAAGAATACCTTCTCAGAGAATTCGTCTGTGCCTAAGAACAAACCCTTCCAAATCAAACCGGACAAACCAAAAACTTTTATCTATTTCTCCTACAGTAAGGGTTAATAATATCCCTTCTATCTTTTTGTATGTGTATAGCCATGGTTATGTGTAGCACGGGTATAACAGTGGTCACTCTTTCATAGAAAATCCGCATTAACATTCCCTTCCAGCTCGTGGCACCAAAAAAATTTTTGTCGGGAAAGTTAATCTGTTTAACTCTTTTCTCAACGATTTTGACTTATTCGGGATGTAATATTGTTCTTCACAATATTATTAGTTAACAACAAAAAGGATGCAAAATATATGTGTATATACTACATAATAAATTGGTAAGAGTTATGCAAAACTCAGTGATAAGTGAGTTATACAAAAAACAAGCAATATAATCAACAGATTCCTTGTCGTTGCCCTCGATAATAATTTGACTGTCAGTTAGTTGCTAGGTCGTTCATTTGGGGGTATGTTACGGGAAATATATTTAGCGAATAGCAAGAATATCGTAGTTTGTTGTCCAATGGTGGCGGATATGTGAAAATATCGCTGTTTATGGTTCAATCGTGAAGAATAAGCGAAGAGGATGTCTCGTCTGTTCGACTGTAAAAACTGGTCTGTCTCGGGATTTTTTCATGTATATGTTTATACATAGGGATTAGGGTATATATGTATATACATAGGGATTGTTTTGTGACCTTCATCGGGGGCTATCATGGAGTTATGGCTGCTCTTCGACATCGTCCATTATGTCGGTACAATGGATATCATTGTCTATAATGTAGATACTGAGATGTCTTTGTGTTATGCTGTCCATCGTTAGCTTGTATTCTTTTTATCGCTTTAGTTTTACAAGATTTCATCACCTTGTCTGTTAAATATTGTAGAAATTTTGTTTGGATGTAATTTTAACCTCGGTAATTTCGGGAAGAATACGTCTCCATTCTTTCCTTTTTGTTCTTGCAAACAAGCGCATGATGCGGGACAACTCAGATGATAAAATAATCCCGTGAAACAAAATTTAAATCACTTTGTGGCAGGGGTTAATATACAGGGTATGTATGTATAGTTGGGGTTATGTGTTGCAAGGCTATAACGGTGGTCACTGCTGCCTAGAAATTCTGCATTGTGGTGATTGTATTTCGTTTTTCTCTTCATGAACATGAATAGAAGTCGAGGAATCTGAACACTATACCGGATACACAAAATTTCTTGAAAAACAGCAAAGAATATCAGAAAAAAATGACATTTACAGAGGAAATTTATCGTATTAAGCAGAGATAGTGTTGACAGGCGAGAAAAGATAATTATTAAACTTTCCTGTCGTGAAAACGAAGCC
>NW_018108756.1:0-4556 GCF_000183805.2 Loa loa | reverse complement strand
ATTTTTTTCAATCTCTTATTACGATAAAGGTTAATATTCCTTACTGTTGTGTATTCACAAAACAAATCGACTTCCTCACAAACGCTTTCGCACTAAGCGCTTCATTTGGATAAATTATCTGGCAGTCTTTACTATTTCACGACATTTCCCTTTCTTTCCCAATTATTCAAAAATCAATTGTTCAATGTCAATAATGAACGGTATAAAAAAAAGCAATATATTGTTTTGTTGCGCTTGATCAGTTAATCAAAAAACGTCGCTGTAATAGTATTGAACAGATGACAATCGATAATCTAGAATTCAGCTATTTCCATTATGCAAGTTTATCACAAAACAGTATCTAACAACTATTTAGATTACATTAAACCGACTGATCATGAAACTCACATTTTCACGGATCAGAAGAATTAGTAGCTGTCGGTGAAGCCGGAAAAATGTGTGAATTGCTTTAATTAGAGTCAATATTTCCCACGTGAATGATTTGTTCCACAAAATAAAATCAGTATTTTGATACTTCAAGTGATGAATCATTCACCTAAATCCAACTCTTCCAATTTTCTGGCCAATTTTAATTGCAACATTTAGATGTTCCAGACAAAGCTCTTTATTATAAACTTTTGCTAGTCTGTTGGTCAAACTTACATGCTATTGTCGGAATGTTGTAGAGAACTTATGTGCAAATATCTGGAATGTTAAACCATTCCCATTATAAAAGCAGCTAGGATCAATCATTCGGAGGATCATTTACCAAATCCAAAAGGTTCGAACAATTACGCAATCTCAGCTCACTGAGCTCGCACAATCACTCAAGGAGACAGCATAGTCAGGCACTCAAGCATTGTCGGATTACCAAAATTAAAGCTGTGTTCAAACAAACAATATCTAACAGACGGGATGATGAAATCTTGCAAGTAAAATTAAAGCAATAAACAGGAAATAAGCTAACGACAGCATAACATAAAGATATCTCACACAGCATAACACAAAGTATAACACTAATATTATATATGTATATATATATAAAATCCGAAACAATTTAGTTTTTACAACCGAGCAGACGATACATCCTCTTCGTTTATTCTCCACGACTGAACCGCAAACAGCGACATCTTCGCATATCCGCCACCATTGGACAACAAACTACGATATTCTTGCTATTCGCTAAATACATTTTCCGTAACATATCCCAAATGAACGACCTATCAACTAACTGACAGTCAAATTATTATCGAGGGCAACGACAAGGAATTTGTTAGTTGGTCATATTACTTGCTTTTTGTGTAACTCATTACTGCTCACCAATTCATCGTGTAATATATACATGTATATCTTACACCCTTTTTATTGTTAACTAATGATATTGCGAAGAACAATATTACATCCCGAATAAATCTATATCGCTGAGAAACGAGTTCAACAGATTAGCTTTCCCTATAACCATGACAGTGGTCCAGTGGCAGAGAAGCAGTAATAAGATAATTCAACAACGCGAGTGACAAAACCGTTTGGTATCCTTTAATACCAACTGTGTATTCTTCGTTTCGTCCCTATTATTATTTCAGTACGATATTTTACCATATTGTATAGGACAATAAAGGTTACTGTAATGCTCCGGATTTACAATAACAAAAATAAACCACGAAATCTTTTCCCGATAATATTCGACTTTTCGATTTTACGTACCATTTCCCGGAATCTGCGCTGTGTTCTATCTTTTCTTTTAGCACGAGGCAATGGGTTGTATTATGTGATAATACTTTGATAAAACCTTTGAGTGGTGAGTTACTTTAGGAACCTTAAAATATGCAGATCACAAATTGAAGCATTGCAAATTTGACTCCTGCTGATTCCAGATAATCTAACCCGATCTTCTGAAATACTTTGGAGAGGTTGGAAGTGTCTTACATAGCTCTACTATCTTTAAACGATGGTATGTGGAATAGCCGAAGAAATTGCGCATCCCGAATATTACGAGAAAATCGAGGCAGCTTTCCTCACTGCAGTCTGACCTTTAGACATCGAATACTTGACTGGTAATCGGATCAAGATGTCGGATTAAAGTAACATTGTAGTAACTGTGGGTATTATGTCCACAATAGGCACTTTTTGCCAAATAGGATTTTCTTAGTAAATATGTCAATGTAAGTAATGCCGGTAAATTGAGCAAGTAGCTGACTACACCTCCTTTTTGTTTTTTCTTCCTAATCGATGATTGTTTCCCTGCGACATCAAAGCCTTTTCTACTCTTTTCTACTTCTAGTCTTCAGCTATTACCAAGCTTCTTCCTTTTGTCCTTCGCCTCTTTGAATACAACCTATCATTAAAATAAGAAGCATTCAGAAAAGTTATGCTAAGACTTTTTTTTCTGAGAAATACAACGGTAAATATTAAAAAGAATTAGTGTTTCTAACAAGTCTAAATTGTCGCAATTTTTGAGAATAACATCAATGATATAATCGACATTGTTAAAAGTTAAGAAACTTGAACTATACATGAATTCTTCCATTCCATATGGAAAAATATGCCACATTTCAGTGCAGACTCGACAACTATTTTACCTGATTTGTTTTTATATTAATTCTACATCGAAAAATATCGAACTGGAAAGCTAAAAATATAGAAAGGGTTTTGCCTTCATTCTTATGTTTGCAAGTTCCCTTGTTGCGAGAATTATTTTTCGACTATAATTAATACACGGCTATTCAGCAGTTGCGCCACATACTGAACATTCGTGCAGATAATTATGGTTAATGCCAATTTCACAAATAGTGTAACAGGTAGACTGGACATTGTCGCGAATAAACGCGAAGAAAAAATAAAAATTATACGCAAATGTGATGTACATGTAGGTGCTATCACCATGCATAGAACTGTACATGTGCTTTTTGTTAGTACTGTACTCAAGGATTCCTACCCCAATGTGCGCTAACAAAGTATTTTATCCCTGCAATTGCTGAACCATATCTGTGATCATACATATATATGTGTATATACATCCCTCACACAGCAGAATAACATTTTTTTTTTCCTGTTAGTCTTCAGATTGCTCCTTTAAAACTCATTTTGTGGCGACGTGTTTTTGGAGCTTAACTTTACGTGTTAATTTATATTTTGTAACTCTTAATAATTATGCGGTGTTAATGTTAAATCTTTAATCTAACAATTTGATTTTCCAAGTTCGAGATGAAAATAAAGTGGAATTTGCAACTCTTTGTCAACTTGCGCAAGGAACTCATAATACGGAAAAAAGAAACTATTTCTAGTTTGGACAACACAAGTTATTCGACAACACAATTTATTTTTATTTAGTGATTTTTTGAATAATCATCTTCGATTCCAACAAACTCGACAAAATACATTTTGAGCAGCTTGTTGTAAGCGGTCAATATCGTGCAAGTGTTGAATGACATCAAACATTAGTGAATCAAAAAAGTGTTAAAACAATTTTTAAGTGTGCGTCAATGCCTAATACATTTATATGGGAGAGTTTGACTAGTCATCATGGTCGTAATTAATTTTTGCCATGCAAGCTTATTTCATATTCGTCAAATGCCTTCGTAAGTGTTGAATGAATTAACAAGTAATTGAGAGCTTTTTACGATATAACCAATTCCCTTATCCGGTAATGTTCACCAGATGTTGTTGGTGGTTGGTGCTAAACTGTTGTGTGATTAATTCTGATTTATGCTTCAGAGTAACTTCGTCGGTGGTAATAGGGTAGATTGGACTAGTTAGCAATATAATTCACTTTTTGGGGCCCTTTGTAGTACAGTAACTTGAAAAAATTTTTTATTGCTCAATTTTATGTACTTTTTGCAATACCGGTAATCATTTTCTAATCACATCAAAAGTTGCCGGAATATACGTACAGATTCCTTCACTTCAGCCATTCAGGCATTATCGAAATAGTGTGCAAAGAACTTCAAGAAATTCACATCTCGAAATAGTTTACGAAGAACTTTAGGAAATTCGCATTTCGATCTATCCATAAAACATCTCTTAATTATTCTTCATTTATCACAAAGCACTAATTGCAATGGCAGAGTTACCATGAATGGCAATTAATGATTTCTTGGATAAGTCATAAGATGTGTTGTTTTCTTGCTTCATTCAGCTCTTTCTGACTATTATAAGGGATTCAGACTTTGTTGATACATGAATCACTCTGAAGTTCTATACTTTTTTCAAATGTGTTCAATGTGCTTATGGACGTCCAATAATTTCCCAATTCCCCGCTCATATGTATATTAGCTATAACCGTATTTTTACATTTTTGCGGTATATTTTACATTAATAAATGAATTATGCATGAACTTGAAATAAATTTAAGAAATGGGATCACGTGTAAGAACGTTATTTATGAATTTGAATAAGTTTAAGCGGTTCCAGTTGAAGGTCAATAAAGTGGTCAAATGGCTGTGTTGATACCAATTATACCATGCGTGTGCATTTTTCTACTCTGTCTTTTAACTGGTTTCATTGGCAATACTGCGCTCATTATAGCTACTGTTCAGAGCAAGTACATCATTGATTGATTAATTAATTGATTAAAATAA
>NW_018108755.1:26734-28491 GCF_000183805.2 Loa loa | reverse complement strand
ATTGGAAAAGATGAAAAATGACTAAAGTTAATAAAGATCAACTTCTGCTTTTTCCTTTTCTCATTTAAAATATCCTCAAAATAAATATTCGAAATTGAAATTGAAAAGAAAGAATGTGAAATCCCAGTAAAGTATGTAATAGAGACAGAAAGAAAAACAAGGGAGAAAAATTCGTCAAAGCTTTTTAAAAGATTTTGTATATTCTATTTGGTTAAAAATCATAACTTTATTAGGCACGAATTAATTAATTTAACTCATTTTGATGTATATTTTAATCATTAGTAGGAAAAGTAAACAAAAGAAAATTTTTGTTATATATATATATATTTTATATATATATATATATATGTCGAATATATGCGATTTTAAGGAAAGGATAATTTGCTTACAATCATAAATGATCATTTGATATGACCTCGGTTTGACATTAATAATGTCCTCTTCTGTTGATAGTAGCAAATTTTTGAGTCGTTGCTGTATTCTGAACTGAACAAAAATATTATGATAAAAGGATTTGAACGAAACTTTTCCTCTTTTAGTTTTAATCACAAGTCATCGTAATTCACGTTTTTCACGTCAAATCTAGGCAACAACGAATCATTCAATCATTAACTTTTATTTCAAACGAATGATGGAGACAGCCAGCCTTTGACAAATCTGGCACGCTTTTTATGGGAATGCTTTTACCAATTCAAATATAAATAACCAATTCAAATATAAATACCATTCTGTAATGAACTAATATCTATTATCACTTATTGCTAAAATAAATGCAATTTTATACAAGAATTAATGAAAAATTATCTTTGAATGCTTACCATAAAGGTGAATCAGTATTGAAATGAGCTAATACAGATGATGAAATTCTGTTATTAACACAAAATTTGAGTGATTAGATTTCATATGTCCTATTAGCAAATGATATCTCTATTCATAATTAATTTTGATATAATTATTGCATTGAACGATTATGTAAACAAAAAATTACTCTTTTCAGTTGAAGTTATGAAATGAAACACTTAAAATGGATGTTTTACTTGTAATTATGGTGACAGTTGCTTCAATGCAATTACATTCCTTATTTTCCTATTGTTACTTTTATCTTGTCCAATGATGGAAGATTAAAATTACTATACAAAATTTGTCCAGCTAAATTGAAGGAATATAATCAATCAGGTAAAGCCTAGGTTAACTGTATACGAGAATGTCTAGTAGAGTTTTGACATGATATAGTCTAGTATAGTTTTCAATTATATTCAAACATTTATTCTGCTAAAATTTCATATTTCCTATTTGTATTTAAATAATGTGTTGAAATTTAAAAAAATACTTCAACTATTACTGTTTGATTGAAGTATGTTCATTTTTTAAAAAATAAATTACAATAAAATTTTTTCTTTTTTTTAAAGTATAAAAAAAGCATTATTAGTTGTTGCATTTAATTGATTATGTGATAATATCAAAATTTAAATATTTTATTGGCATGAAATTTTCCGTCTTTATAAGCATAAATTTAACTTTCTTGTAATATTTGTATAATTAATTGTAGCATATTAAATTTTCAAAAGAGAAAAGGTTAGTTTAGAATTTAGAAGCTTCATTTACTACTTAATTGTAATTAGCACATGATAAGTATACTGGTATTGTAATATTTGTGACAATTAATATTCTAAAATTTTTACAGTTTCATATTAAAAATTTTTTGATATTTCAGATGTGTTTTTTTGACTCATTATTTATCCGTTTATTTTTGCTTT
>NW_018108755.1:22699-25655 GCF_000183805.2 Loa loa | reverse complement strand
ATTCTTCATCATTATCACGTCTACTCCTCATCATCATGTTTATTCTTCATCATCATTATCACGTCTACTCCTCATCATCATGTTTATTCTTCATCATCATTATCACGTCTACTCCTCATCATCATGTTTATTCTTCATCATCATTATCACGTCTACTCCTCATCATCACGTTTATTCATTTTAATGCATTAGAATTATTTTGAAAATAATTTATCATGTTAGATTTTATATGATTACATACCAATATTATTACGTAATTTGATGTCTACGTATGATGACATTTTGCGTTTTTTTTTTGCTTTTTCATGTGTACTTTATTTAAACGTTACTGAAAATTGTAAACAACATTTTAAAGATTGCATATAATATGAAATCACCAGCTTTTTTGCATATTTTAAAATAAGGCTGAAGGGAAAAGATGAGAGGAAAAAAAAACTATCAAAGGAAACGATAAATTGGAAGGATGACGCAGAAAAAAGATAGGATGAAATGAAATGAAATCGACGAAACGAATCAACTATGTCTATGTTCCCGTCTTTCTTTCCTCTTCGTCAAGCAACACACAAGAGACCTATAGTCAATCTACTTACTAGGCTCATTGCAAAGCATTGTGAGCAAGGATGTCTTTGGCCATTGGTGACAATCAGCGAACTATTTCGTTATTAGTAAGCATTTCGTAAAAGCTAGAGTGTAGCAGAGAATTTAGGAATAAAATGAGGAAAATGAAATAAGTTTGTGATTGTTCGTGATAGTCATAAAGTCAACTTCTTTTCTTTCTTCACTTCCTTCCATTCTTTATCCAATTTTTTTTGTTTTTTTTTTTTTTAAATATTTTTGAATATGGAAATTATCCGTTCGCCACAGTATAATTTGAAGTAATGTTGTTGTGGTCATTTTTGCCACAGTATAATTTGAAGTAATGTCGTTATGGTCATTTTTGTTTTTATTATTGTTGTTTGTTACTACTACTGCTATTACTATCATTTGATAATATCTTGAATGATATAGAAATAACATGTGATATTTTATGTTTCTTGATGAATCTTCGATGTTGTATCACTGATTTCTATAAATCATTGATATAGATATCAATCAATTAATCACCAATATTCTTATCACTGATCATCTTTTCCTTACTTAAAACAGTTAACTGAGGAAATTGTGCTACTTCATCATTGCATCCAGTAAAAACAGGATTGTTAGTTTAGCTAATCAAGCTTCATAGCTTCCATCAAATTCATCCTTGACATATTTGAAATATAGGAAAAAACGATGAGATAGTATTGGATGAGTGATATAAACAACAACCGGAATAAAGATCCATATCGTCAAAGTGTAAGCTTGTCAACAAAATTTTCGTCATTTTGTTTGCATCGTTTAAAAGTCCAAAATGCGCTTTTAACGTGAGTAAACAAAATTTTTTTTAATATTTAGTCAAAAATTTCCATCTGCATATATTGCGAAAATAACACAAATGTTTGTTTAGATACAAATAAATTTGATAGTAAAATATGGAAATTGGCATTACTTAACGTGACCTCAAGTGACCTCAAGCAGTCATTTCCTATTATCTGTTGAAATGTTATGTAAAAAAAAAGTCAAATAATATTTTGCCATATATTTTCAAGCAAAAAAAAATTCATTTCTAAATTTGCCTTTTCTTTTTGTAAAATTTAAGAAGGAAAAAAAATTAGACTTTACAAATTGAAAATTGTGAAGGATTTTGAAGAAAATGCGACCATCAAACTGATTTTATAACTATTCTATCCTCATCTATTTGCTTGGCCAAATATGCAAAACGAATCATATCAAAATAAGGATATTTATGAATCATCGGTTCTTTTAGCCTCTTAGGGCCTATAAACCTCTAAAAGGTTGGGCCTAAAGCCAACTGCTCACAAATATCCTTTTCTACCATTTGCCATCACTCTTCATATCTTCTATGCCCATTGCAATTTACAATGGTAATCATTCTTTCTTTTCTTATTCAATCTATCTCTTTTTTTTCATTTCTTTAACTAAATAATTATTTTAGTTTTTGAAATATTTCCTATAAAATGAAATTAAGAATTTCAACAAATTAAATTTTTAAAATGTCTTTTGGCATTTGAACTGCAATATTTCAAATAACAATTTCCTTTTCAACAAATTATTGAAATACATTAGTATTTAATATCTTTTATCGTTAACAGAATTATCACCATTAATCATCATAATCACGATCACATACATTTATTGATGACGGATACTGTAAAAGATGCATTACATGGAAGATATTTTAAATTAGGATTAGTTTTGAAGCTTCCCAACTTGCCTATTTCAGTATATATTTATTCGTGACAAAAGAACTGATAACACATTTTGCAAAAATATCTGAATGAGAAAATTAAGTTAAGCGAATGACAGTAAATAGTTGGGAAGAGGCAATGAGAGAAAAAGATAAAAAAAAAACGGAGGGTAGAAGAAGGAGAAAGAAGTGAAAATTATTTTCAATTCCAAGTTAGCTTGAAATATCATTGGGTAAGATATCTCGAAGGATCGAGAAACCTCAGAAATTTCAATTCTACCGTACATTTGTATCTCTTCATCCTTTCTACAATTTCTTTTATTTTTTGTCCTGCTTTTTAAAGTGACTTGTTTCTGCTAAGACATTTATTTAACTATCTGAACTCTCAAAATTTGCATATTAAATTTTCTAACTGATCCTACTTTTTCGAACTTACTGAATTTGAAGATTGTTTATCACTATTATTATAATCATTATTATTATTAATATTATTACCATTATTGTTATTATTATTATTATGATCACTATTATTATCATTATTACTACTACTATTATTATTATTATCATTATTATTATTATTATTATTATTATTATTATTATTATTATTATTATTATTATTATTATTATTATTATTATTATTATTATTATTATTATTATTATTATTATTAT
>NW_018108755.1:17016-22209 GCF_000183805.2 Loa loa | reverse complement strand
ATTATTATTATTATTATTATTATTATTATTATTATTATTATTATTATTATTATTATTATTATTATTATTATTATTATTATTATTATTATTATTATTATTATTATTATTATTATTATTATTATTATTATTATTATTACTATTATTGTTACTATTATTGTTACTATTATTATTATTATTATTATCATTATTATTACTATTATTGTTATTGTTATCGTTAACTATTTATTATCTTTAATTATTTATTATTCAATATCAACATGAAATAGTTTTAATTATAAATAATTTCTAATAATTCAGAAATCGAGACACATCAATAACAAACCATTGATTTTGAATAGCATATAATCTTTCAGATTTTCTTTTCTTCTTAATTTTGACAATTTTCAGGTTATGAATTTTTATTAAATGAATAAGTACATATAAATATGAATATATATATGCATGTGCATGTATATATTTATTTATACATATGTATTTTCGCCTATTCTAACTAAAATTGGATTTATTATCGATTACCATCGAGAAAATTCGATACATTTCTGGCTCTGGTTGGAAAAAGGAATTGGAATTGCATTATTTTATTTGGAAATTTTGGGATAATTTGTCCACAAGCTAATCAGCCCATTGTCAACGTGCAATTTGTACTAATTTCATTTCTGAACTTATACAACTTTCTGTTGAAATTTCCCTTAAATTGCTGTATTTCATTGTTGAAAGTCGACTTTCTCATTCTTTGTTCTCTCTTTGATGAAATGAATAATTTTGGAAACGATCAACTGAAGAAATCAATTCACTCTAATTACTTAAATTAATGTTCTTTTTGCAAAATTTGAATTTTGTCAACCTTTTTATTTAATCATAACAAATCATTGGGATTTTATACCAAATGGGTGCCTCCTTAACATCACCTTTACCACATCGACCGCCAACAAGCGTCTGTAATCATTTATTTGTGGCACCAGATGCGCCACCAATTTTCCAGCATCATCCATTGACAACGGTACAAACCAAAAAACAATCGGTATTTGCGGCAGGATGGAATTGGTCCAAGAAAGCTGCTCAGCAGGTTTGCATTTTTTTTCCCCCTGTTTTACCTTCCTTCTCTTTTTTTTTTCAGTTTTTCGAGACTTTTTAATAGTAAGGAAGTTATCAACTGATGAATCTAAGGTAGTCTGAATTAAAATTTTTAGGTATTCAAGTAGATATCCATAACATCGTCTTTATCATACCGTAAATATCTTTTTAAATCTTCCAATTATGCGTTGATACGTTTGAAAAGTCAAAATAAAATGAAATAATTCATTTGGAGTATTTACTGGCTGAAAAGTTTAATTTGAATTTTTTTTTTTTCAATCCGATCCATTCCAAATATATTCTCATTTAGAAACCGGAACTTGCATAAATTTCAATTAATTTTGTTTTATTTCTTTAGTCAATTTTTCCTTTCTATTTATTCTAAATTATTTGAAATATTTTTTTAGTGCTATCATTTAATTATTTAATAAATTGATAACATGTTTACGTTATCAAAGATTGATAGGATATTTTGCTAAGTTAAGCAGAAATATTTATTCAGTACTTCCCTCTCTTTTAGTTCTAATAGAAACATCACAAAAAAAAAAAAAATGTAAGGAAAGGAATGAATTTTGTATTTTGTTTAGTAAATTTAGTTCAGAAGGAAGGAAATAAATAAAGAAAAAAAAAGTAAATTTGAAAGACAAATAATAATTGTGTAATTGAAATTGAAATGAATGAAAGATAGCTCAAAATGAGAGATAAAATATTTCATGCAATTATAAAAATGATAATTCCACAAAAGTTGACATCAATCAATCAATCAATCAATCAATTAATTAATTAATTAATTAATGAAACAAAGAAAGCATGAATTTTTTCTCTGTAAAGTGTATTTGATTATGATTTTAATGAATTTCGAAAAAAAAAATCAATCATTTCTAATACAACCAATTTCTCGGTTCATCATATTTTCATCTTAATATTTTCCTTTTTCCCTTCTTTCTTTTCATTCCCTTTTACATGTATCTTTTCTCATTTTTTTTTCTTGCAATTACTGAAAATTATTGGAAAGAAATGGGCAAAAAAAAAAAGAAAACTGAATTGAAAAGATGTTGTCTGCACTTCTGAACAGTGTCTGCAAAATAAAAAGAACCTCAGGAGATGAAGGATGAGTGATTGAAAAATGGTAAAATAAGCCAATGGAGCCTAGTGCTAGGAAGCAAGATGATGGTGTCCAAAAAGCTATTTTGGGTATTTGCATATAGATATATATATATGTGTGTGTGTGTGTGTGTGTGTGTGTACATTTAGATAGGCCTGTTTTTCTTTCATTCCTTCCCTTTCCCTCCTCTTTTGCATCATTTTAAATTGGAATGAAAAATGCCAAAAGCTAATTAATGGAATGAATTGAATGCCATTTTCAAAATCCATTTTTCTAAGGCTTTTTCCGTCCATTCTAGACATGTTGCCTTTTTAGGAATTTTTTATTTTCTTAAATTAACATAGAAGGCAAAATTCCTACAAATAAATATTTCAATCTTTCATTAAAATCTTTATGAAAAATTTTTTCATATCCCAATATTTCTAGCAATCATTTTAATTTTAACATTTTCAAATTGATTTTGAACAAAAAAAGAAAAAAAATCATAAAAATTGAATGTTAAACAAAAAAAAAAAAGAAAGAAAAGAAAAAGAAACGAAGAATTTTGATTAATATAATTGAATAAACAAATATCATTTAATGAATTATATTATTTAAAATTGTGACATAGGGAAGGAATATATGAAATGTTTGAAATAAATAATGAATTTTGATTAATTTATTTTTATCTCTTTTTGGGTTATATTATTTTATTCTAAATTTTTCACCAAATACATTCATATGAAATATTATTTCAAATAAATATAATTCGTTTAAATTGAAATAATATTTGCTTTTTTTTTTTTCTCGTTGTCTTCTCCTTTTCTTTCTTTCTTTTTTTTTTTTCTTTTCCTCCTATCAAATAATTAATAATCAATTAAACCATAACGATTCAATACATTGCCCTACTTTTACTTAATAAAATCAAGAAAAAAAGTACGATAGAGAGAGAGAGAGATAGAGAGGGAGAGAGAGGATGAAAGAGTAAGAGAAAAGAAGAATGAGAAAATTTGAATATAAATTTCTTGTTTGATACTTTTGTTATTATTTTAATATGAAAATTATCGAATTTTTTATGAAAATTTTCAAATTTTCAAATTAAACTTCTCACTTACAGTATCATTTTGTTATTCTCTCCGTTTATTTCTTCCTTTTCCTTTTTTTTCCTTCCCTCTTGCTAAAGGTTGATGGAAAGCTAATTTAGAAATAATTCAGTTTAGAAAAAAAAAAAAAAGAAATGCAATTACACATATGTTAGCTCATTTTCATCACAACTATGATACTTATACGATCCCAAATTGCATTTTCATTCTCTCTCTTCAACTTTCCTCTTATTACATTAAGCATTATTATTACTTATCCATAAGGTTTTAATTTGTTTCACTCAATGATTTTAGGTTCAATAAACCTTATGGATTAGCAATTTATTTGCATATATAATAAACAATGTTAAATTTATTGATGACATCAAAAGAAAATTGAATATTTGAATTTATACTTTTCTTTTATTGACAAATTCCTCCATTACTTATTTTTTTTTTTTCATCTATTCAAAATTTACATTTTTTAATTTATTTTTTATAGTCAGCTTTTTCCATATTGTATTTGCCATTTTTCATTCATTGCAGTCATATTTAGCAGTTCATCCTGAATTTGAAATTTTAATAATTTAGCTAATAATTTATCATAATATAATAATTATTTTTGGCTAACTATGATATTGATATGTTTACCTTAAATGAAATTAATTAAAAATTTATGAAAATACATAATTGTGAAAATTTGTATCAATTAATATAACAATATTTTAAGCTTAAAATAATTTGAATTATTTTAATTTTAGCTTCAAATGCAAGCTCAAGCGCAAAAACAACGAACTACAGCGGTAACATCACGTTCCACCGATTCGATGCTACTATTAGCAACAGATCAAGCAGAAAAAAGTTCACGTGAACTACCATATTCGCAATTATCCGTAACTTTGGATAGTAATCAAAATTATAAGAAGTATGAGCCAACGGCAACAAATTCTACGAAGAATCGGCGGAATTCATTAGTTATTGTTGATACTGCAACTGTTATACCAAACTATTACAGTATCCGGAAAGAGATAAAACAAGAACTGAAACTTAGTAAACAGGTCATTTCCAAATTTTACTCAACTTTTTTTTCCCTTATTATTTAAATCATTTTTCAAATAGTTTTTTTAAAACTTTGATTGTTTGAAATGAACTAAAAGGGCTTTATGAAATATTTCCTGTAAAAATTTTGTTATCTTGATTTCAAATTCTTGCTCCTTTTTTCTTATATCATAAATATTGACGTGATGTTTTCAAACGGATTTTTTTTTTAAATCAGAAAAAATATGTTAAGTTGAAATAATTCATCTAATTTTTTCATTTAGTTGAAGAATTCAAATAAATTTAACAAACAAAAAGTTTTATTTATTAGAAGGAAATTCGAAAATTAAAAAATTTGAATAGTTCTATTAAAATATCATAGGAATATATTTCAAATAAAAAAAAAGAAAAAAACGTAATAGTTGTTGTTTGAAAAGTGATAAATAAGTTAAATTAATTCTCAGTAATTTTTAGCCTAAAATTTAATCTCAAGAAAATTGTTAAGCGACCATTCAAAATAACAACAATATTTCGAAATGATATGAATTATTCTGTGTTGTGTGATAATAATATAAATAATAAATTATATATATATATATATATATATTGTTCAGTTATTTTTCCTGAAGTTCTTGAATTAATTTTTAAATGGTATATTCGTTATTTAATGCGAAGTTAAAATTTCAAGAAAAGATCTATGAGAAAAAGAACGAAGTAATATTTATTAAAAAAGGAAAGAAATAATATTTAATATTTACATATAATCATTATTGATTACAAATAAAAGTGGCTAATGCATAAATTTTCCCCAAATTCGTTTGCTTTATATCTCTTTTATATATATATATATATATATATATATATATATATATATATATATATATATATATATATATATATATATATTATTATTAT
>NW_018108755.1:5942-16792 GCF_000183805.2 Loa loa | reverse complement strand
TATATATATATATATATATATATATATATATATATATATATACTTTTACTAAATTTGATTATCAAATTTGTCAATATGTTTATTCATAGTATTCCTAAGTCCAATTTCAAGTATTTAATTATTTATGGGAAATATTATCTTCCAACTATCGATCATTCATTTGTCATCTAACAAATTTCTTTCCTTTCTTCTTTCTTTTTTTTTTTACTCTCTCAAAATTATCCAATAATACTATTTTCCTAATAGTAATTGTTTAACATATTAGTAATCAAACTTTTTTAAAAAAATTGAAAAATTTTCAGGAAATTCAATATATTTTATCAATTGTATTGGAACAAATGTAATACTCAAAATTGTATGATATTAAAACAAAACTTTTGTAACTGTTTTTCTTTTTTTAGGATTTCGTCAATAATAATTTAATCAGTCCTATTGGTCCTCAAGCAAAGACACCGTTATCACCAACACATCGTGCTCAAAAACAACCATTTGGTAGTAGTTGTGCAGTAAATAATGATAATACTGCTAATGCAGTGGGTATTGTCAGTTCAACGAATGATAAACAAACTTATAAGACTAATCAGAAAACTTCCACCAATTGCACCGTAAAAGGTATAATTATCATGTATTTGATAATCACTGTAAATGATCGTTTTTCATAATAATTATAATCATTATCATTTTTCATATTAATACCAATCATGATTATTTATCATAATTACTTGTGATATGTCTATTAATAACGATAGAAAAGTTCACTCAACTAATTATTATTATGATTTTTGATCTTTTAAATTGTTTGTAAAAATATCGAAATACCATATACATGTACGTAACTATGTATATTCGGTGTTTTTGTTTTCTTAATTTATTTAATTTTCCGTTAAACAAATCGAAAAACTTTTCAAAACACCTAAAAATAAAAAATGTTTTAAGAAAAAGGAATAGTAAATGTTGATGAGATATTAGCAAATATTTTATCATAATTATGAGTTTATAATCATTAACAATTATAGCTATAATAGTTACCAAATAACGATTACTGTTATGGTGGATCATTTTTAGGAATAATACTAATAAAACTTTTATACTTTTAGCATCAATTCCATGTGACAATGTAAAAAGGAGGACGGTGATCCAGGCATCTACATCAGAATTATTGCGTGGCCTAGGACAGTATCTATCAAAACAATGCCATATTCGACATTTTGAACCTGCTCAACTTGTCATGTGGCTTAGGACCGTTGATAGGGCACTTTTATTACAGGTGTTTTAATTCTTTGATAAAAAATTTTATCACTAAAATTTTCAATTTTCAAATTTTACTTTTCAAAATAGGCCATGATGAGATGCTAAAAGGAATGTAAAATGATACGGTAATTAGTTTGTTTATAACTATCATATGACTATTTCAAATTAATTTAGCGTATGAATTTATGGCAAAAAAAATTTTTTTTTCCATTTAAATTGACTTGCAAGAAAAAAACAAAATAATTTTTATTGAAATTATTGAATTGAAATTGAAATTTTTCTTTCAACTGTAAGAAAAAAAAAAAGAAATTTTACTTGCATCAGAATAATTTTAGGGTTGGCAAGATGTAGCATTCATTAATCCGGCAAATTTAGTCTTTGTTTATATGTTAGTGAAAAGTATGGTGGGTAATGATGCAACGATCAAAACGGTGGAAGAATTGCAATCAATTGTACTTACCTGTCTTTATATAAGTTACAGTTATATAGGCAATGAAATTTCCTATCCATTAAAACCATTTCTTATTGATCAGGTTTGATTTATTTCTTTAATTCGGTTACTAAAATTTTAATCAAATTGTAACAATTATAAATTGTAAACTTCAAAAAGTCATTTCCTAAATATCCCCGGTTATATAAATATAAATTTCAAATGATAATTTCCTAAATATCCCCAGTTGTATAAATTACAAATTTCAAATGATCATTTCCTAAATATCCCCGGTTATATAAATTGCAAATTTCAAATGGTCATTTCCTGGATATCCCCAGTTGTATGAATTGCAAATTTCAAATGGTCATTTCCTGCATATCTTCGGTTGTATAGATTACAAATTTCAAATGGCCAATAACTAATATATTAAGTTATATAAATAATCTATTTCAAATGTTCATATTTCTGAATATCCCCAGTTGTATAAATTACAAATTTCAAATGGTCATTTCCTGGATATCCCTGGTTGTATAAATTACAAATTTCAAATGGCCAATAACTAATATATTAAGTTATATAAATAATTTATTTCAAATGTTCATATTCAGAAAGCTGTATTCCAAAATAATTATCGTTCATATACGATGATAATATATGATGTTAATTAAAATAGACTTTAAATTTTCAACTTTTAAATTATTCAGTTTAATTTCAAAAACTATTCAACGAGTGTGCTATCTTTAATGATTTGCATACAGTATTTCAACAAATAATCTATTCGTTTGCATCGTAAGAAAAAAATTACATAAACTTTGTGGTATTATTAAGTTCAAATAATATCCTTTTTTTAAGTTTCTTTTTTCTGGATTATTTTGAAAGATCAA
This sequence comes from Loa loa, assembly GCF_000183805.2. NCBI lineage: Eukaryota > Metazoa > Nematoda > Chromadorea > Rhabditida > Onchocercidae > Loa > Loa loa. The sequence continues at coordinate 14,224 of NW_018108755.1, read as the reverse complement.
TCATAAAAAATATTTTATTCGAAATATTTGAATTCTATATTAATTTGTTAATTACAAAATTAACTCGCAAAGATAAAAGTACGATAAAGATGTTGTTTGAGTAAAAGTTGCAAAACAAATCATATCCAAAAAGTAATTGAAAAAAAGGAGAAAATACGAAAAAACAATTTTAATCATTGAAAATTGATTATTAAGTACATAAGTATATGAATAAATAATCCCAAAAGGAAATGCTTTCAATAAGTTATAATCAGAATCGAATTAACCCTTTTTTTTCTATCACATAGGAATATTTTAAAAACCTTCATCATCATTTTTAATGTATTCCTATATTCTTAAACGAAAATTGCATGCCAAATATCCAGTAAGTTTAAAAATAAAACAAAAATAAAAAATAAAAAATAAAAACGAAAAAAGCAAAGAAACAAGCGCACAAATACCACTTTTAGGCGAAAAAAAGAAAAAACTTTTATTCCCTTTTGACGCATTTTTTTTCGTACCATTTTTAGGAAACAACAAATCGGCATATAAAATTTTCTAGCATAAGAAACTTTTCAGCATAAAAAATTTTCTAGTATATAAACTTTTGCAATATACAAAATTTTATAATAATGTTTTGTAATGTCAAATGATATAACCATTTTATTTTTTTCCGGTTATGAGTATATATATGAATATAAATATAAATATATATAAAAATATATATACATATAAATATAATATATATATAAAATGTAATATATATATATATATATATGTATATGTAAAAATATAAATATAAATAAATAAATAAATATATATATATATATTACATTTTCATACTTTATGCACGATATTTTATTATTTTATATTTTAATTATTTAATTATAGGATCGTGATCGTTTCTGGGATCGATGTGTGCAAATAGTGAATGAACGAAGTGCCGATATGTTGCGACTTAATTCATCATCAACTTATTTTACTGAAGTATTTGCTGAATTAAAACATTATGCTTTAGATGGATAAATTGGATATTATTTGCAAATGAGTAAGATTTTAATTGGAATTTGTAAATTTTCGTTTTTCTTTTTCTTATCATTTCCTTTTTTTTTCTTTTAAATTACTTATCATATCTTAACATATAGTTATTTATTTTTAGATTATTTTCCTTCGTTTTTGTTTATTTTTCTCTGCTTTTTTTAGTGTATTGAAAGCTGAAATTGAGAAAATTTTTAAAAAATTTTTTAAAATGTTAGAATATTTTGAAAATATTCCAATGTTTGATTGAATTTTTGATAATAATTTTTATCTTCTTATTCATTTTTTTAATTTCAAATTTGCATTCTATCGTTATTCTTTTTTTCTCATACATTTTACTTAATTAGAAAATATTATTGATAATCAAGTTTTGTAAGTTTATATTTTTATAGATTTATATTATGATTTCGTAGTTTTTTGCCTCAGCTTATTGCTGTTATGTCGGAGAAAAAAATTTTGTGATCTCAATTTCATTTTTAATTTTTCCAAATTTTAACCGTTCTTATATTAGTTTTTGATTTTATCTTCAACTGTTGCTTAATACCAAAATAATCTTTAAACATTTATTTATATATTTCATTTTCATTTTAGATGTATTTATATATTTCAGATTATTTGACGTATTTATTCATATATTTCAGATTATTTTATGATTAAATCATTTTCACCTGTACAATACAAAACCACTAGCAAATCGATGAAAGTGCTGGAATTACGATTGATATCCAGTTGATAAGTTGATAATGTCAACAAAATATAAAAACGGTGCTATTTCATTATGAAATAATAATTTGAATACTTAACAATTTAGAAAATTAAAAATGGGAAAGTTGTCGTTTTTTTTTCTGTTTTTAAAATTTGATTTTGTTGTATATTAATAATGAGATGTTTTCTTAGCTTGAAAATGTTGAAATATGATGAAAATTGTTTACTTAAAAATTAATTTAAACATATGAAAACAATTTGATAGCAGTTAACATCATTTCATAATGACAACTTTTCACAAATTGAATGAAATAATGCATCAAATAGTTTTTAGAAATAAGCGAAAGCAATGAATTCTGCATTATGAAAGATAAATGATGTCATGTTTAAATGACAAATTTTTCCGATAAAAAATGAAATATTCATCAAAAAAGTAAATAACAAATATTAAATTGAAAAAATACATGAAAAAAAAGTAGGTATTCAAATTTTGATTATCGATTAATGCATTAAGGAATTGGTGCAATTTGAAATGCTCAGATATTAATTTCATTTCAAAATTTGTGTTATTTGATAATATTAATATTTTAAAGCAACATAAGAAACTTTGTTCTTTTTTGACTTCCATCAAATTTTGCATTGACATTTTTTTTTTTTCAATTGTCAAAAGGATATGCATAATTAATAGCAATGAATCAAAAATAAATCAGATTATGTGAGTATTAGTAAATTAATTGAGTAATATTAAAATTAAATTAGTTTGCAAATTTTCATAAACTTTCTTTTTTTGAGCAATATTTCTTAAATCAAAAAAATTCGAAAATCAAAAAATTAATAATTTAATTTATCAATAACAATAATTTTTACATGATCTCATCAATATTTGAACAATGTCTTCCATTATTAATAATACGTGTTATAAATCTGATATCGAATATTTTGATCTCAATAAATAAATGTGTTTGTATTTGAAATATGATTTGAAGAATACGATATTTTTTCATAAATTAATCTTAGAAAGTATTGAAAGATTCTCCATTTTCTTTTTTTTTTTTTTGATTATTTCGTTTTCAAATTATTCTAAGAAATTAATTTTTTGAAAATATATTACATTATAATCACTACAAACTATTGTAATTTCAATCTCAATTTCATTCATATAATAAATTTAGCGATCATTTAAAAAAAAATAAAACTTTTATCCAAGTGAAATTCTTTTTTTTCTTTTCGTCCATTAAAAAACACTAAATAAATAGTCAAAAAACGATAACTGATAGAATATTTATACCCCTTGCTTATTTCAATTTCTCTTTGATTGGAAGAATTTAAAATGAAAAGTTAAATTAAAAAAAATTTTTTTTCAACTCCAATGATAAGTTTCAATTAACTTATTTTCATCGTTTCTTTTCCTTTACTTGCTGTAAAAAATTTTTTCCTTAAGAGAGAAGCAAATTTTTGCAAATTTTTTAAAGAAATTGATTAAATTTGATTTTTCATCTAATTAATTTTATCAGTTATACAGTAAGTATTTCAATCATTTGCAATAACGTTATTTAGTTAAAACTAAATATCAAATAGGATTAAAATAATGATTTTCTGGAAAGCAAATTCTTATTACATATTGTCCATTGAATTGTTTTAATTGAAAGAAATAAAGCATTTATATTTTAATTTCTTTTTTTGATATGATCAAATTTAAAATGAAACAAAATTTGTCAACATTAAAATGATGTCATAAATATTTGATTTGTTTATTTATTTCTTTAAACGTGATAAATCTCATTTGTTTTATGCTTAAAACGTGTATGAATGGTAATTATTTCATTTAAAAAATTTTTCATTAATTCTTTTTTTTTTTTTTTTTTTGTGTAAAATTGTATTATACATGCAATCATGCTCTATTATCTAATGCTAAAAAGTGCTTCCAAATAATTCATATATAAATGCTTTTATATTGTATTTACAATTGTCGCATATAAAGCTTTTTAAATTAGACAATATAAATTTGACGTAAATATAACATACATGAAATAATAGAGGAAATTGACAAAATGACATAAAGATGACATTCATTGTAACTAATTTTAATTAGTAAATAAATTTTTGCAATCATATAAGGTTATTAATTTATTAAATTATTAATTCAAATTATGATCATTAATACAGTAGTCGTTAGCATGACGAAGTAATATAATTTTTTTTTTTCTTTTATTAATAGTAATATGTAATGCAAAAGATGCATCAATAAGATGATTACTTTGAATCAATTCAAATTTGCAAGTAATTAAAATAAATAGTTTTAATTAACTTGACAAAGTTGAATTCAACATTGTAATCAATCAGCTACTATTTGAGTATTTTTATGCATTACTTGCAGCATGAAAGTGAATCATGCATACTGCATGTCGTCTTTAACAAGTATTACTTCCAACCGATATTATAATACCGTGTTTCCCTGAAAATAACATCGGTTCCCCCGCCCGCTGAAAAAAAAAGAAACATGATGGTTATTTCCAGAGAATGACTTATTTTCGAAGAAACACGGTATCACTCATTTTGTCTTTTTACCAGACAGAAAGACCAGTCGTCATCGAGGAACATCCATCAGAGAGAGATAAGTCTGGAGGCTCGGTGCTGTCTGCGGCTGCTTCCTGCAGCTAAGGACTAGCATCAAACGATGAAAGAGCCAGGCAAGATGGTGGAGGTGGGCCCGAGATTTTTATCAAGGACTTGGCACGGCTGCATGAAACATCAGGAGCATTTCCGTAAGCCCTAGGGCCTATTTTCAAAGGGGATGATTTATTTTGGGGGAAACACGTGTATTACATTCATTTGTATGCGACACGAAACATGTGTGGGTGTTTTATTGAATTGATAACATTTATGATAACATCATAACTCCATCTAGACATATGAAAGATACATTGCAATAAATATTTTTATCACTCTCCTGTATACCGCCCACGCGTACGTACACACACATACACACACACATATATATATATGCATAAATAGATACATACATACATACATACATACATACATACGTACATACATATTCACATAGAAATGGATAGATAAATAGATACACACATAAACAGTGCATATATACAAACATACATACATAAAGATACATACACATATACACTTACATACATACACATATACAGTTACATACATGCATACATACATACACACATATGTACATACATACATACATACATACATACATACATACATACATACATACACACATACATACATACATACATAATACATATATACATACATACATAATGCCTACATACATATATACATAGTGCATACATACATACACACATACATAGTGCATACATACATACATACACACTTATGTATGCACATTGACACGGTTGTGATGGCACTGCAGAACTGCGTGGGCATGTCATTATCGTGTTAGCATTTATTAATTCGGTTTCGGATTGCTTTATAGATTTTATTTATCGGAATTGGCATGTTGTTTTATAATTCTCGATTTTTCTAAATGGTATGTTATTTAGTGCTTTTTTGGTTAATAATAATTAGAAATATTTGAAATAATAGTTTTAAAAGATAGCATAAATGTTTTTCTTTTTATATTTCACAATATTATTCTCATTTCATTTCTTTATACAAACTAAATCATTTCCATGAATTATGTTCAATTCATCGATGTTAATTACTTACATTTATGACATCTATTAGGATGTATTATAAGTTTAGTGAATTTCTGAAAATTATGAATTCCATTCCAAAATGATAACATTACTGATAGCAGTAATAATTTGACCGGGAAATCAATTTAGTTGATAATGCAACTATTAAATCAGATTAGCTCTTTTTTTTCACGTTTAATTTTTTTTTCTTTTTTATTTTCAGATGTTTTATAGGTATGTATCTATATTGTTGCATTCGGTTTCACTATCTATCATCACGTTGGATTCAGTAGCGAAATATTCTGATGGCTTCTTCAATACTAATAGTAATACATCCGTTTGTTTTTATTTACTGCATCATTTGAAATATATGTGAAGCACTTATTCATACATAAATTAGACTTGTAATACATATTGCAACGAATATATTCTATTCACATTTTTTTTTTCTCTTAAAATATTTTTCAAGATATTTATAGGTAATTTGATCTGGTAGACTATAATGGAACAAATCGAAACAGCTGGCGGTTCAGAGGCAATTTTTGAATTGATCAATATTATACGACAAGATCCAAGCATTTGGGATCGTGCATCCACTACATACATTACTCACTTCGATTTGAAAATTCATCGATTTGCTGAAATTGCGGAACAACTGAATTTGGAAGCTGGTTAGTGCATTCCTTTCATTGATAATAGTCATCTTTCTAATGTTTCACTCATTAAGAATTAAATATTAAGGTAGTTTTGCCGTATTATTTCATGCTTCATGCTATTTTGTACTTACGGTTACGTAAATACTATACCAGCATTCTCTTTTAAATGTTATATGCAACATTAACTGGTAAAAGGAGTAATAGTGCGGAAAATATTTGCATATGTTCATATAGTATCATCTTATTATTTCTATAAGAGGAAGTTTTCTTCTTATTCGAGAAATAAACAAGGAGTACGAACGCTTGGAATTTCTAGTCATACTTTGCTACTTTTCTTCCGTTTACATAAAATTCTAAATTGCTTCTATTTCAGTAACGGCTGAAGTCGTAGCATCAGCATGGCGCGAATTGAGCGAGAAGTATCGTCGACGATTATATGATGGTAAACGTCGGAACGGTGCAACAAATTGGCCGTATTTTGAAGCGATGAGCTTTTTACGAGATCAGTATGAGTGAGAGTTGTTGTTTTTCTAGATTTTGTCGACATTAAAAACCTTTGTTAACAACTATTTAAGTGAACTTAATTATTCAGTAATTTAATATTTTTCAATTTTTATTATTAATAGTATCATGTCACTGTAATGGTTGATGTAATAAGGGATCTTATTATAGCCACATATCAGACTTTTTTAGTTTAATTGCGATCAAGCGATACTTTTTCCATGATCTATTGTATTTCAAGCCTTTCTGTTTGCAGGCAAACCAAGTGGTATCGACCATTATCGGTACCACGACCCAATCAGTTGCCGTCATCAAATGTTGCACATCTGGTGGATACATTCTTAACTGCACAAGCTGTTCTTGATGCTGAACAAACAATCTCAAAAGCCGTTGAACCAATGCTTCCTATTAATTTATCAGATTCTCTACAGGTTGTTTATCTGGGATTTGTTGCCATCACCGTATATTTCTTGAAAACAGCGTGAAAATCTTGCGTTAACCTTCCAAAGAAGGCTGACGATGCCAGCGTTATAACAGTTGTTTACTCTGGTCGATGGTTAAGTCATTCAAGTGTATGATGTTTTGTTGGCGAACACTTGGCTCTTATTGTTTAAGGGATACATTCCATGTCCTACATTAGCATCCCTTAGTCGTTATTTCATAAAAGCATTTTTTTCGTGGAAAAGCACATACGGAGTAGTATAGCGGTAAGTAATACAACGGTATTAGCGATTTAAGATTTTAAGATATTTAAGATGTCCTTTAATGAGGATTGTCATTGTTTACGGTTATAAGTCTTGTCGTGATGTAAACTGATTTTTTTAATATTTTAGTAAGGACGTCTTTATACACTTGCAGTGTCAAATTGCAAAATAATATAATTTATTAATCATATTAAGTGGAAGTGAATGATGAGGGATTAATTTCGGATGTATGTCTTCCGTTTATTTGTTGCTTGTTTCAGCAAAAAGGGGATGCAGTATTGGCTGTACCGGTTGGAAATGGCGATGAACGAAGTCAGTTCGCTAGTCTGTTTGTTATTTTATTTCAATTTCATTTATTTTTTTCATTTGGTATTGTTTCTAACTCCCTTCTCTTTTGCTCGCTTTATCATCCAAGTAGTACATTCCCTCAACTAAACCGTGATTGTATTGAAGCGAGATTCTTATAACTCCTTTCTTCAACTTTTTCTAACTTATAGAAGCGGAGTTCACAACGAAATACGAATTGGTTGATCCCACATTTCACTCTTTTACAACCACTGATCAAAATGAACTGAGCGGAAAGTAAGTTCTTTTCCTTCTTTCTCCCTTTCTTTATTTCCCTTTTTAATTTTTCTGTGAATAAGTAGTTTTGACATGTTGAAGAGTTGGCATGTACATATGTTCGATCTTTGATTTAACTATGTAAGTTATTGCTCTAACCATCTTTACCAATACTGCCCACATCAAGTGAGTAAAAAAAAAGGTTAGAAAAACAAATTTTGAGTCCCACATAGCAGATTTTAAAGCTTGGTAATGGACTGTTATAAAAAAAAAACTTAATCAAGATGATCGGGCAGTATACTCTATACTGTACTAAGCTTTTGTCGATTTTAAAATATCATCAATGTATCACTGCCCCTTTCTTAAACATGCATTTAAATGACGGGGACGCCTCCTTCTACTTCATAATTTGACTATAAAATGTGTAAATTAAGAAAAACAACGTGAGTCTTTTTTCAATTGTC
>NW_018108755.1:1635-5625 GCF_000183805.2 Loa loa | reverse complement strand
CTCCCCTTTCTTTTATTTCCCTTTTTAATTTTTCTGTGAATAAGTAGTTTTGACATGTTGAAGAGTTGGCATGTACATATGTTCGATCTTTGATTTAACTATGTAAGTTATTGCTCTAACCATCTTTACCAATACTGCCCACATCAAGTGAGTAAAAAAAAAGGTTAGAAAAAACAAATTTTGAGTCCCACATAGCAGATTTTAAAGCTTGGTAATGGACTGTTATAAAAAAAAAAAACTTATCAAGATGATCGGGCAGTATACTCTATACTGTACTAAGCTTTTGTCGATTTTAAAATATCATCAATGTATCACTGCCCCTTTCTTAAACATGCATTTAAATGACGGGGACGCCTCCTTCTACTTCATAATTTGACTATAAATGTGTAAATTAAGAAAAAACAACGTGAGTCTTTTTTTTTCAATTGTCTTGAAAGTTATGCAAATAATGTCACCTATCAATTATTCCAGATGAGCAATGGACAAATCTGCCTTAATTATTAACAATTTGTATTTAATTTGGTCGTCCTTCAGTTGTTGACGAACTTGCTTGCAGTTATACAAGAACTGCTTACAGCGTTGACGTGGATAACATTGCCATAGCTTCCGCTGCTGACAGTACAAAATCACCGGAAAATTATGATGAAAAGCAACCGATATCACCAACAGCATCCGTTGATGGCTTACCGCAAAGTAGTAACAATAGCAATGCTGAACAACCAACACCTGTTCTTAAGACGCGCGTACGAACACAACGTTACGAAGCATACAGAACCCCTCGTAGAATATGGAAACAGCAGAAACAATCGGCATTGCATGTATGTTGGAAAGATAATTATTTTCCCACGCTTTCTATTTCTTTGAAGTTAACTTAGATTTCCATTGAATTTTTTTAGGAAACTTTTAAATTTCCATTCAGGAAAATTTGGAAAACTAATAATTATCTAAACTTAACTAAAGTTTTCTTTTCCTTACATTTGGGAATGCATATATCTCGGGTCCCGATATGAGCTTATGCGATATCTTAACTTTCTGATTTTCTTCAGAATAATTTAGTAAAGATTCAACTTTTTATGATTATGTACTTTTTATAATTATGTCAAAGTGTGCTTGCATACTTTTAGCAGATTATTCCTTTTGTAGCATAGTCATGGCATCATTAACAACGCTTTTTCTGGTGTTCCGACGGGCGAGACAGTTGCAGAGATTTTGCGATCTGTGGTAAGACTTTTCTTTTTACTTCTTTCTGTAGAGAATTCAAGTTTTCTTGTAGCGATTATGTACGTGTGCAAATTTTGTAGATAACGGTAATAGTAAATATTGTTCGACATATTTGAAAGATCCTTGAGTATCGTTTCGCTGATAAAATATATTACCAGTTGTCGAAACTTGAGTAGTGAATAGGATATTTTCAAATCTTGAATGAATATAAAAATGGCGTGAAAAATTTTCATTGTAGCTGTTCTACTTATTTCGTTTCGATTATTAATGCTTTATAAATGTTTTATCATTTTATTTAACATATTCTTATATGTTTAGTTGCAATTTATTTTAGCGAGTTACCTCAGATGGGTTACCACCATACAGCTTAAATCCGAATCCGCATCAGCATTTGCAGCAGCAGCAACAGCAGCAGCACTTTTCATCTCCTCCGTTATGCGACAGTTCTTCAAGATGGGAGAATGTTGGTAAGGAGAACAATCCGTTTTGTTTGGTCATGTTTTGCTGTTCTTCGACTGATTAGATTTTTGGATTTTTTATCATTTTATAATCGAAATTTTGTTTACTAAGCGCAGTAGTCATATGCTAATTATTTTGTGCTCTTTTATTATTATATGCAATATCCATTCCAATCCCAAAATTATTGCATATAGAACTTTTCAGTTTTTCAGTTTTGGATTTTCGCTGAAAATTGATATTTACAGGTCGAGTGTGGGTAGATATGATGAAAACGATACGATCACCTCAGCTAGCATTAGCAGCACACAAATATATCATGAACACGTTGTTTTCCGTTCTAGAAGCTGATCAACAGCTTGCTGGTACCGACCCAAGTGTAACCCGTATCCGTATTAAGGATAGTGCTCCACAAATCGAAATTACCATGCATCAATGATATTTTGATTTTCTAAATTCTCTTTTTAATAGATATATTCTCGAATTGAGTACACGTCTATATTGCTTAACGTTTGCATGGTTTTAGTGATAGCATAATCTCTGCTTGTTTTTTTTTTTTTTTTGGCTCTCTTTAAGTCGATAAATCGATTAGATTTCTGTAAAATATGATGCAAAATCTCATCATTCTGTTAACTGAAATTTTGTTCATAGCCATGTAGCTATTTCTTTTTATTTCTGATTAAAAAATTTAAAATAATCAGAATGGAACAGTAAGAGATAGATTCTGAGTGAGTGACCGTGCTGAAATCGAAAATTTGTTTTATTTTCTGAAGGAAGATATGCAAATTGCTAAAGATATAACGATTCGTGTATTATTATTTATTATTTGTTGCGATAATTGTTATAACAGGACTGTTAGCCATAAAATTTTAGTTTAATTCAAATAAAAATACTTAGAGATCAGTGTAGAGTCGAATGTTCGTTTATGTAGTGGGTGAAGGAAATAAGTGGAAAGATAAGCTCCAGAATGTAATTATAAATAATAGTCCTTATAATTCTCCATTTGATAACTGACTATTTTCGGATAATTTCCCTCTGTCTTCCACACAAGCCAAGAAATTCTGGTGTCAATCATTCATTGCTTTACTATCTCAACAGGGATCTTTGTATATATAAATTATTGCTGTTTGATAACTAAAAATATTTGTGCATTTTTTCGCAGTTTTCTTTTTCGTAGGATTGAACAAATCAAGGATGCGTTTTCGTTTCCATTTTCTTGAACAGTAAGTTCCTCAAATCATTTTAATCTATATTCTCTTCTCCGAAATACCGTCTTCAGAAACCGAATTCTGTACCAGATGATGCGAATTGTTTTTCTCTGCATCTCTGGGTTTTTTTTTTCTTGTCATCCGAAGTTAACCGTCATTGGTGGCAGAAGTTGCGTTGAGTAATTTTTAGCAAGTTGTTGCAAATTTCAACCTTTGAATCGTTATTTAAATAAATCTTATTTGCTAATGTATAATTAGATCTCATCCCTACCTGTAAAATTGTTCATTTCTCTTCAACAAGTTTATTTCTCTCCTATTCTCTAATACTTCATTCTTACCTAATCATTAAACATGTTTATTCATATCAAATCTACAGAATTTGCCAATATATATAGATATGTGAGCAATGTAATAAATATTTATTCAAATAAAATTTCCGTTGAAACATGTTTACATGCAAAATTGTGACAGTGGATCGGGATGTACAGTTAGTATTCACAGTACAAAACATTTCTTTTGTTGTTAATTGATTAAAATCATAATCATTTCGTCTCAAATTAAAAAAAAAGAACGGAAATTCCATATGAAATATAAGGAAGCAGTCTTCCGATAATTTTTCTACTATCTGCAAATTTTCAAAAAAAAATTTTAAGCATACTGCGATTAAAGGAGGGCAAAATATCACATAGTGCCACAGTTTTTGAAAATATTTTCAAGGGTTTGTAAAGCACAATACCAAACAAACCGTATTCAATATTTGAGTTTTTAGAATGTGAAATCAGAGATAAAGTTAACCCATTTAGGATAAAATTCTAAATTAATAAAAGCAAGGATAAAGTAAGTTAAAACATTAGGTTATACCTGTATTAAAATACATTCTATAGTCTCAAGAAGGTGTAGTTTGATGGAAATTACAATTTTCGATTAACATTAACAAGTGAAATACATTAAATCATACGCAATAATACCTACGAATTATTCAGGTAATTAGAAATTAGAAATTTAATTGTATTTCATTATCTTCAATCAATTTTGCTTCCTTCAAGCCATTTTTGTATCTCTTCTTTGTCGATCATGTTTTGCGAAAGCCGGTAGCGAGTTCACC
>NW_018108755.1:0-1189 GCF_000183805.2 Loa loa | reverse complement strand
AATTAAAAAAGGAACGGAAATTCCATATAAAATACAAGGAAGCAGTCTTCCGATAATTTTTCTACTATCTGCAAATTTTCAAAAAAAAAATTTTAGCATACTGCGATTAAAGGAGGGCAAAATATCACATAGTGCCACAGTTTTTGAAAATATTTTCAAGGGTTTGTAAAGCACAATACCAAACAAACCGTATTCAATATTTGAGTTTTTAGAATGTGAAATCAGAGATAAAGTTAACCCATTTAGGATAAAATTCTAAATTAATAAAAGCAAGGATAAAGTAAGTTAAACATTAGGTTATCCTGTATTAAAATACATTCTATAGTCTCAAGAAGGTGTAGTTTGATGGAAATTACAATTTCGATTAACATTAACAAGTGAAATAACATTAAATCATACGCAATAATACCTACGAATTATTCAGGTAATTAGAAATTAGAAATTTAATTGTATTTCATTATCTTCAATCATTTGCTCCTTCAAGCCATTTTTGTATCTCTTCTTTGTCGATCTTGTTTTGTGAAAGCCGGTAGCGAGTTCACCATAGATCACAGTTTTAGAAAGCGGTAATCTTCCATCCTGAAGACATGTCCAATCCTAATTATCACGTAAATTATCTAATCGTCGCATTGTCACATCGCCAACAAATATCAATTCATTGAATTGAATTTTTAGTATTTTTTAAGAACTTCCCCACATATCATTAGATTGGTACAAATTATGTATTAATAAAATTCAACGCATCGGCAATCTGATATAAATATATCTGTAAAATTCGGCGCCCCGTATTAATCAAAGAAAATACAAAAAAAAAAAAGATTTTCCAAGATCAATGATCTGAACAAGGCCAAAAAATCAATTATTAACTACCAAACTCTGACTTACAACGATTTAATTTCATTTATTGCTATTTTAAGCTGTGGTCGCAAAGATTCAGTACGAGGGGATTACTAGCACATATTTCTACTTCATTTCGACTTTTCAGCTCATTTTTCAAACCATTTTCATAAGATTTTATTTTGTTTTACTTCTGATATAAATATGCAAACACATCTTTAACTATCAAATCGAGATGAGTCATATTTATGAAATACCATGATTTGACATTATATTGCAAATTAGCTGAAAGAGAAATTAACCAAAAATTTACTATAGCATATGCAAATACATTCAGTACTAATATTGGATT
>NW_018108754.1:25640-28499 GCF_000183805.2 Loa loa | reverse complement strand
TTTTTATTTATTGAAGTTAAACTATTGAAGTTAATTTTTATTTATTGAAGTTAAATTCTGATTGCAATAATGTATCATTTGATTGGTGAATTCTTCACATATACTTTTCTGATTACTATTACAATAACCATTTACTATCATAGTAATAACAGCAACAACAACGAATACTATGATTATTCGATTATTATTACAATTAAAACAATGAAACAAATGCTATAACAATAACTATTATTGCACTTACATTAACAACATTAATTGTTGGTGCAATTTTCAAAAACAACAATTATTATTGTTACATTACTGGTGTGAAAGAAAAAAAAAAACAATCTCAACACTTCTTTTTTTTGTTTCTTAAAGAATTTGAACGTCAATTGAGAAATTTGTTGAAACAGCTGATAGTTGAACAAGAAATATATGATGTATTATCATCATTATCATCTTGCTCTTATCACTAAAAATAACTTTTCTCATCCTCTTTAATCCCTTCTTTTTTTGTTAGTTTTTTTTTCAAACGTTTCTTCCATCCATTTTCCCACATTTAAAACATTTATGCTTAACATCAAATATTTGTGATATTGAAGTTAAAATTTCTTTTTTTCTCTTCTCATTTAAAAAAAAAAAACTTTCATTAATTAACTCCAACACCTGGAATTCCTACTTCTTTAAATTTTCATCTTCCATTAATTGGAAACTTGCATTGAAATATCAATTATAACTAAATTGCGTTAAGATATACAATTTCATTATTCTTAATACTATTTCCTCGTTTTTTTTTGCATTCAACTTTTTTTATAAGTTTGATTTTTTTTTTTTGATTGCATTAATTGGCAGAATGTACAGTAATCACATTTGTCGTAATTGGTTTATAATAAACATTTGATTTCACCAATTTTAATACTAATTTTTTTTTGGCTTCATCATTTTTTATAATTTAAAATTATTTCATTTTCATTTTATTTTAATGAAAAGATATATAACAGCATATTGATTAGTTGTCAAATAACTAAGCAATTTTTATTATGCAAATTAAATATTTATCCATTTAAAATTAATAATAATAATTATTAATTAAATATGATAATGTAGATATTAATTAGTATTATGAATTAGAATATCCTATAAAATTTATGGTTATTTACATGAAAATAATAAATGAATTATTTTTTTCTTTCTGTTTTCTTCTCAGAATTAATTTTATAGTTTGTTTGCTTTTCTTACATATTACAAAATATTTTAATAATATGATTGATTGGGGGAAAGGAAGAAAATGGTTTTGTCCTTTTGTTTCGTCATTCTTTTGGAAAAAGTTTAAAACAACTTCTACACCATTTCTCTCTCTCTCTCTCTCTCTCAGTTTCTTTCCGCTTCTCTCTGTGTATTTTTTCTTCTTCAAAAATATTTTCTCTAATAAATTTGCTTATTTTAAAATAAAATTTCACTGTAAGAATTTGTAAATTCAAAAAAAATTAATTTTATCGAAACTGTTTCATAGATGCCATCGTTGAAAGAATTCTTCGAAAGTAATGTACATCGATTACAACGACGAATTGGTGGTGAAACATTAATTTTATCATTGAAAAAGAAAAAATCAACAACAATTTATGCTGAAAATCCTTATCAATTTACTGATGAAATTTGGTACTGTTTTGTTTTCTTATCATTTAATTATCTTTTCTGTATTGTAGAATACAAATTATTGATTGATTAAATTTTATTTAAACATTATTATTATGCGTAATTTTAACATATAAAATGTTAATTTTATTAGTTCTTTTCCTTTTTTTTTTAGTTTTTCGTTATCAAAATTTAATTTAACTTATTCGAAATGAAAAAAAAAGCACAATTTTTAATTTTTTAATTTTAAAGGAATGCTATATTTGTTGAATGTTCACCATTTGATTTATATTCATGGCGTCGGGTTAATAAAAATTTCAAACGTTTAATTGACAGTCGTTTCAATAATATCCTTTATTTGTATGCTGATCGAAGGAATATTGCATCATTGTTAGGCCAAGAAGGTAGCAGTGATGGTTAGTAATAATTATAATTTTTAATTAAGTCTTAATCTAATTATTTGTCAAATCAAAATCTAAAAATTTTACAGATGCTAAAGAAAAAATATGCAAACATTTTGCTTTCACTTATTATCATAACGATTTTATATTCAATAACGAAATAATTATTGTGCTGTAAAACTTTAATTTATTTAAAAATTTGGCTTTTTAAATTTGTGAAATTTGAAAAAAAAGAACATTTTTCTTTGATCCGAATTATTTATTGCAATTTTTACGAATTATACGTAATTATCAAATAAAATTGATTCCATTAATTTTCCATTTCTGTTTGGTTAATTGATTTAAATTTTAAAATACTGTATTTAGGTAATTTTTATCGTCATCGTAGTGCGCAAATATTACTATGTTTGGACACTTATAGTGCTATGTTTATTGTTCATGAAAGATGGACACCAAAAGATATTAGCAAATTATTTCAAGCAATACAACTATTAGCACCATCGATTCGAAATGTTTCGGTAAATATATAAAATTAATTTTGCAATTTTATCATAAAATTACTTTTTTAAAATTAGTATTTATTATCATTATTATTATTTTTATAATAATAATTATTATTATCAGCTTGATATGGGAATCGTTGAATTGATCACAGCTGGCTTATCAAGTATGGATTTTAATCGATGGCATTCTTTTCAATGTTATTTAAAAACATTAGATGGACAAGCTGCTGAAGATTCCGTACATATACAATGTATACCATCTACTTATCAAAGGACATTCTTTCCAAATGTTACTGAGGTTGTAATTTTATTAATTAATTAAGTAATTAATTCATTCGTTT
>NW_018108754.1:18258-25138 GCF_000183805.2 Loa loa | reverse complement strand
AAAAAGGAAAGAAAGAAAAAGGTGTTATATTAATTCATTATGCAATACTAGCAATAATTTCAACTAAAATAACAAAATGATTAATGTTAAAGGAAAAAGGAAACTTTAACTGATAATTAATACTGATAACTGATAATTAATACTTCAACTGATAATTAATACTTTAACTGATAATTAATGCTGATAATGAATTTTTATTTGATAAAAAAATTTCAGTTTACGGTTCAAATTGGTGAACGTGACTATTCCGCATTAACACGTTTGATGGATTATTCGGTTGATGCGCAAACACTTTTTTCGCTAAATAAAATTGAACTTTTTCGTGTACATTTCATTTCATCCACTGAAACACAAATGCGCTGTTGTTTTACATCAGAAGAACGATTTTCCAGGAAGCGAACATCTAAACATTTGCAAAATTTCAAAAAATGGATCGGTGCTGCTAATTTGGGTCAACGATATTGTCAACAATATTCATAATTATATCATTTTTTATT
The DNA here is from genome assembly GCF_000183805.2 of Loa loa. Taxonomy (NCBI): domain Eukaryota; kingdom Metazoa; phylum Nematoda; class Chromadorea; order Rhabditida; family Onchocercidae; genus Loa; species Loa loa. Next base: position 24,641 of record NW_018108754.1, on the reverse strand, counting down.
TTATTTTATTTTTCTAACCTTTTTGTTGTTTTTAATTGTCACTTTCATGCAAAAATTTCTCAATTTTTTCAAATTTTTCTCTAAAAATTTCAATTGTACCAATTTTTATTTAATGCAAATAAAATTATTTAGTATTAGCTGTAATTTTGTTTTAAATAAAAATTCGTTTTTTTAAAAAAATATTTTTAAAGCTTTAATTTGAAATAATTTAAATTTTTTTCGAAGAATTTAAAAAAATTTCACGATAGCATTTTTAATGGCATATATATTCAAAATTTCCTATTTTCCATAGCATTTATGTTATCATCAAAAGTATATTTTCAGCTTTAATGATATTTTCAAATCAAATTATTGATTGTTGATTTTGTGCAATTACGACAATTTTCCAGCCTAAATTTGAGCATTACTTCTTCAATTTAATTTCAATTTTAACAACTGATTTCGAAATTTCTTGTTTTTCTCCCTTCTTTATTCCGTATTTTCGATTAATCTTTCAATAAAAAACAATACTCAAATAAAGCTGAACATATAATTTACTAATTCCCCAATTTAATTATTGTATATTTGATTTACGTGTATGTATTATTAATAAATAATGGAGTATGGAATTGCAAAAAAAAAAAAAAAATGAGACTAAAATGAGGAAAAACAAAAAATGCAATTAACAGTTGGATTTGGTTGTTTATTTTTGATCGGAGAAAAGACTTTAATTTTATTTTCTCATTAATTATAAGTTGAAAATAAAACTGTTAATTACTAACTAATTATGAGTGAAAAATTTATACGACTAAAATAATTCAATCAGATAAATGGAATATATTATTTAAATAAGCTTTTTTTTTTGCTTCTTATTTTTGGAAAGAAATAAAATAACTTTATTAAAGAAATGATTTATGGAAAGAAAGTAGAATAGTCTTTTGAATTTTTTTTTGCTTTATTTTTTAAAGAGACGATAAAGATGAATTTCATTTCTTCATTAATTACTTATTTATTATTCATAATTTTCAGTTTTGTCCCATATTTATTGATATATACATATATAAATATTTAAGTTGTTGCGTTTCTTTCCTTTTTTTTTTTGTTTGCATTATATTTTTTTTCTTCGTAAAAACTAACAAGTAATAAATTTCATTGAAAATTTGTTCTATAAAATTATGAAATAACCATAGAGAAGATTGAAATTAATTAATGCTATTAATTAGAAAACAATAGCAGATCGTTAATTAGAGATAATTTAGATTCACTTATAATAAAATTTCGCAAAAAAAAATTTTCTGTTTTTACAAAAGATCATATTTTTATTAAACCATTTGTTTATGAACAAATAAAAATTACAGGGGAATAATAAGCATTAATTAAAGATAAAGACAAATGATATCTTGTAATTTTAACTAAAAAAAAAAACAATTTTTTTAGCAAATATTGCTTTTTGATTATCGAAATTGCGTGAAATAAAATAAATTTCCAATATGTCATTGATTTTACCACTATGTCATTCATTTGAATTAATTAGTTTTGAAATTTTACGACTTTTTCTAATAGAATTAAAAAAATTCAAAATTCTGTCGATCAACGTTTCACACTTCGCAATTATTTCTCTGAAATATAATTACTGCTAACAATTTATACTGATGTATTTTAAGTAGCGATACATTACAAAAAATTTAAAACGCAAAAAGAATGTCGAAGAAAATATGCAAATTTGAATTATTTTTCGCAAAAACTTTCGACAACTATGTCATCGTATAATGTCACCATTCCATTTTTTCCGCTAAAGTAACAGGAATTCAATTCTTTCGCGATAATTACATTCAATCCTTTGCATGAAATGGAGATATACGGATTGGATAAAGAAATTAAAATTAAAAATTTAAATTACCAAATATGTACAAAATTAGGAAAACACAAATATAGTTATTTCAAATCACCTTTTTGAAGTGCTTTTAATAACAATTTGAATTAAAGACTGAAAATGTATGAAAAATTAAAAAGACGGCATACAAATGTAAAACTGGAATCATAAACTGAAATGAAAAACTGAATTGAAAAACTGAAAAGAAAAATTCAAAAAAAAAGCCAATGATATAGTGAATATTATTGTTTGCAATAATAATGAAGGCAGAGGCATTAAGACAGAGAAAGAATGAAGAAAATTTTTATGAATTCAAATAATTTAATCTTTGAAGCATTACAGTATCTAATCTTCTGAAGGCATGCTGGATTCTGAATCTTTCCGCAATAACAGAGATGGTGGCGAAATGAAAAATTCAATGGTAAATGAAGTAAAACTAAATGATTTCTACGCGAAAAAAAACTGATCCAATGTAATTTTGCTTTTTTTGCAATTAAAGTTTATTATGTTTTCGAGAAGAACATTCTAGATAATTGAAGCTATCCAAATCAGAAGCTTAAATTTCTTGCGCCTTTTCTACACGATGGTTTACCAAAATATTCATTAAATTGAAATTCAAATTTTAACAAAAATAGATAAAACCAGAAAAAAAACTTAAAAAGACTGATTTCAACTATTTCACAAACAATTATAAAACTGAAAAAAAAAGAAAATGATGAGAAAAAGAAAGAAAAAGCAACGGATAAAATGGATCAGAAGGATAATAATAATTTAAGTAGTATTTTAATTTCCTGCGATGTTGGTAGATATTTAACAAATGCGCCATGTAAAAGTTATGATGGTGGAGATAATTTGCATATAGCATAATGACGTAGATATAAATTAGATTAGCACCTGTAATTTTATAATTAAAAAAACTCGAAAATTATACTGTTTAATATTTATTTAATTCTAGGTAAAATTGGAAGTCATTCGAAAATGAAATAACTATAAAATATGAAAAAGGTTATCAGTAAAGGTATGCAATATAAATATTGCTAACAAAAAACCATTTAATGATTTAAAGTATAATGGAGGCATACAACAAGAATAAGTAATTGGAAGGAAATATAGAATAAATGAGATTTAGAAAAAGCAAGCTAACAAGCAAGCAAACATAATAAAAAAGAGAGAGTGAAAATTATCAAAAAATTACCCAAAAATTGAAGATAAAAAAAAAATGCATGCGACCAGACGAAAGATTGCAAAGAAATAGCATTGTTTACAAGAAAAGCATGCTGTGAGAAAAAAAGATTAAAAAGCGTGTAGCAAACAAACGAAGGTGATCAGTATAATATAAGCAATGAATTAAATTATCTCAAAAAAAGGGCAATAATTAAAATTAGCATAGGGCACTGCATGCAATAAGATGCATTATTAATATATTTTGGGCGCAAAAATTACACATTCATTAACATTAACAAAATGAATGACTGAATGTATCGTTTAAAAAAAGCGCACAGTAAGTGAGAAAAAGGCGTGCAGAAAATGCAAGCAATGGAAAAAATGTTTAATTAACAAATGAAATGAAAAACAAAAACGCTCAGTAGAAGAAGGTAACTAAATGGTAACTACTAAGAGGCATGAAATAAACATGCAATAGAACTAAAATGCATGCAACAGATATGTACAGGCATGAAATAAACATGCAATAGAACTAAAATGCATGCAACAGATATGTGACTATAACTAAGAGAGATGGAATAAATTGAAATAAAAGTACTTTAAAAAAGTAAAATGAAGAAATAGGCAAATAAGTTACAAAGCAAAGTATTGGATGAAAATGAAATTGAGAAGGAAAATATGCATAAAATTATGCAAAGCATAAATTATGCATTATATGTACTCATAACTTATTGATTTAAAGAAATCTTAAATTACAGGAAATTAAGTGACTTTACCCATTACATAGCAAATAGTAAATGCTGTAGAGAAGGATGTGAAAATAAGGTTAAAGGTAAAGACTTGGCAAGTTGACCTTATGACTCATACGAGAAGTATAGTTTTCTATATATGTTAAAATTAAATTTCTTTTGATTAACGGGAAATATTTGCATATTTTTGTCATCTCGTAAAAACGCGTCATATTTCCATGAAACGCTCTTATCTTTGCAAATTTCTTTTTTTTTGTTCTAGGGATACTGCTTGGTTTTTGCATAATTCCTTTTGGTGTTATACTGTTGAGCGGTTGATGAAGTGATAAGAGGTACTGATGGTATCATTGTTTGATAATAAGTAATGGATAATATCACGTTGTTGATAATTGATGTAGTTGGTTGTTAGTGGAAATTCATATTGTTTCATCATATTTGGTTTCATGCCAAATGGTATCAATTAAATATTGTTGTTAATAGGATTAGATAACAATGGTTATGTCAATCTATTGAATATTAAATTCGAATTTTCACTGAAAAAAAAACAGAAAAAAGTTTTTAACATCAAACTAAACATCAAATAATCAATGAAATAATCAATAAATTTATTACTGATTGTTTGATAATGTCTGTTTAAGTGTTAAAATTTTTAGCATAATTTTAATTTAATTGTTTTAATTGAAAATTTTTGATGTTTAGGAATAAATTATTAGTTGAATTGGTATAAAATTGGCCAAGGAAGATAAGTTTGATGGAGTTAAAGACAGAAACCACTTTTCAATCGACCCAATTGAAAGTTGTTTTGAATGGTTGTAATGCGAAGCTTGTGAATACACTCATGGAATCTTTATCGGTAATTAATTACTCATTTACAGTTTGTATTTATTAGTACTACTCACTTATCATTTTATTAGTAGTAACAATTTCCTTATGACTTATCACTGCTACTATTTTATCCTTTGGTAATTCATATGATGTTCATTTCGTTTATTGCATTAAAATTTATTAATATACTAAGATATTTTGTATATTGTTACATATTCTTTACGGGAAAAGATAGTATATGTAATATTGTGATATGATAAGCATAACAATGAATCTAACATTTTTATCAACATAATAATTTAATGATGAGTGTTAGGACAGAATCTTTTTTAAACTTCCAAGGAGCATAAAAAGTTATCCAAATTGTCTCTTTGCTTTTTCTTTAATCTGTTAATTTTGTGAAAATTAGGTTTTCATCTTTTTTTATTTCTACTCCGGAAATAGTAATAGCCAACCGGATATAGGAAAGGATTTATTTAGTAAACCAATTGCTAAATAAATTGTTTTATTTGTTTTATCATTTAATTAAATCACCTAATTAAATATTTTTATTTTATATATTATCGTAAAACCATAATGAAAATATTATCGTCGTATGAATAAGTTAACAACGAGTAAGTGTAATAATGAATGGTATGTTTTAAGCAACTATTGGGTTGGGAAGATTTGTTTGGAGAAAGAGTTGAGTTATGTGGAGCAATAACTCAACGACAAATGGGTGACAATGATTATGGTGAACCGTGGACCGAGCTCAATTTAGAGGTGTTAACTTCATTTCTATTCTTGTATTCACACTTTTTCTTAGCTTTTCTTTATATCTGCTCCTTTATTTCCGTCCTTTCGGAATTTCCTAAATAGTTTATTTATTTTAAATAAGAGAAAGAAGGTATTATTAACTCATTTATTTAAATTTATTATATTTCCGTTGAATTAGTGAAATTTATTTTCATTTTTTCAGGTGATGTCTAAACATTGGCATCTCAATTTAATTCCACTTGCAATGCGATTTCAGATAATCACCCAAAATCTTCAGTTGAATAGTTCATGTAATGCTGTCTTACAAGCCGCAAATAAACAAATCTTCTTAGAGGACTGTATGTAAGTTTGGAAATCTTTGTATTAGTTGATCCTTAGCCTAGATTGATTATCTTGGCATAAACCTACCATTTGTATGGTCCCAAAAAAGATAGAGCAGAATAAAACAGTCATATTGCAAGGATTCATGTGAACAAGAAAGGTCATACTTCTTTCTGCAAAGTGGTAAGTTTCATCTCCATTTTTATATGATTTAGCTATTTAGATTCAAAAATTCTTTGAAAAAGATAAAGATTTGTTTTCGGAATTTCTTGAACTGATAAGGAATTGACAATAAGAAAGAAAAGATAATGCAAACAAAAATTGACAATAAGAAAGAAAAGATAATGCAAACAAGGAAAGAAAGAGGATTGCCAAGATTTGTTAGATTCTTGCTAAATGATATTTGTGATGTTGTTTTTGCCGTTATTGCTAATATTTTCAGAAAATTTGGGATCTGAAATTTCAAATTGCAAAGTTTCTGAATTCGAAATAGTATCATATGAATTGGATCATTTTATAATTGTAATTAACACAAGTTTTTCAGAGCAGCGCATATGTTTTTACCTTTGGAAGCATTTCATTTTGGCAGCTTATTCAAAGGACGATTTTTATCACATTTTTCTCGTGCAGCATATGTGGGAACACCATTGGAGCAGTTCCATAGTTTACAAGTTTTACGCTTTTTGCGAAATTGTCCAACAGTTGTTGATCCGATG
>NW_018108754.1:3751-18238 GCF_000183805.2 Loa loa | reverse complement strand
CAATAAGAAAGAAAAGATAATGCAAACAAAAATTGACAATAAGAAGGAAAAGATAATGCAAACAAGGAAAGAAAGAGGATTGCCAAGATTTGTTAGATTCTTGCTAAATGATATTTGTGATGTTGTTTTTGCCGTTATTGCTAATATTTTCAGAAAATTTGGGATCTGAAATTTCAAATTGCAAAGTTTCTGAATTCGAAATAGTATCATATGAATTGGATCATTTTATAATTGTAATTAACACAAGTTTTTCAGAGCAGCGCATATGTTTTTACCTTTGGAAGCATTTCATTTTGGCAGCTTATTCAAAGGACGATTTTTATCACATTTTTCTCGTGCAGCATATGTGGGAACACCATTGGAGCAGTTCCATAGTTTACAAGTTTTACGCTTTTTGCGAAATTGTCCAACAGTTGTTGATCCGATGTTTGTTGATTTCGAGCATGATCGTGATATGTTTATCGTTCGATTTGCTATTTTAGACGGTATGTGCGTAAATAGGTTTTGGATTTCTTTTCTTCTTAATTTTCAGTGATTTTCGAATCTTCAATTGCGTAGTTACATTTAATTAATTGGTGTAACTAATTGATTTTAGGTGGATTCCGGTCAAAAAATAATGAAAACGGTAAAATTTCAAATCCTTCCTTTATTCCTGGTTCAGCAGTTGCCTTGAAGGTAATAATCATATTTATTTCGCAACGGATTGACGTTTTTTTCTTCATATTTTAAAATTTTCGTTCCTTCAGGAATTGCTCTAACTCTAAAGGAAAGAATTTTCTGTGAAAATTGTACTGAAAAATCAAACAGCATTTTTTTAAACTAATTGATTGCTAGGTACGATATGCTTCAATCCGTCGTATCCTGGTTGATTTACGAGCCAAATTACCGAATGGTACATACGGCAGGCGGATCTATTTTCATTTAAATTATCCACCTGAAATACGAAAGTATCAGAGAAAAGTCGATGAAGATGAGGATAAAGGAGGTAGTGATGGAAATCGGTGGAGGTAAAGCATTTGAAAACATTCCATCATTATAGCTAAGCATACTTTCATCAAGAAATATTCGAACATTCGATGTAACGAATCGTTTCATGGATTTCCTTAAATATTTTGATAGATTAATATTAATCTTTTGTAGTCTTTTGTAACCATCTAATTACAATTATATCGATGGTTAATCCAGTCGAACTAAGGATCCAACTAAATCAGTCAATTTAAGGAACCAATTACTATTATAATGCTTTGAATATCAACTTTGTCCTTTTAGAGATAATATTCACTTTTTTAGGAGTATTCCAGAAAATAATGATGACAGAAGAGACAACTGTGCAGCTATCAATGAAAGTCCATATTTCTGTTTGCAATTACGACAACATATTCCAGTAATACTTTTTATATTGATAGTAAAATATAGATTTAAATATTGCAGCTGTTGAAATTCAACGACATTTCGTTATTACATCTGTTAATTTTTACATGTCAGCAGTAGTACATTACCCTATAATTTTAAATATCTAGCCTAATTTACCATGATTTTATAAAATTTTATAAACTATACCTTAATTTTAGGTTTATTTTTATATTCAAGAATTATGAAGTTTATTTTTAAGAATCATATCTTGTATGAGTTACTTAGCCGGCTTCGTGTACGAGCAGTATTATCGATCGAATTTGCAAATTTAGCATTTCGATATTTCAGCTCGTTAGAGTATGTCTTTCTTCTTTTTTCTGATTGAAAATTTATCTTTACTTTTTCAACAATTATTTAATTATTTTCAACACAATATATTTCCATTTTCATCTTTTTTCTTTCCTTCCTATCCTTTCTGTTAACTATTTGATTTAGCAAACAATGCAATGATTAAGTTGTTACTGCAGTTATGTGGATACACCTGTACGTTTCATTGGATGCGATCATCGTCCATATGCATGTGATGATGTTATTGTTGGTAATGAACGAATCTATGAACCACCATTTCCACGTGTTGATGCTCAATGTGAACGGAAGATTAGAGAATGTGATGTATTTGGCTTAGAATATTTAATTGCTGCATTGCTTTCACGTGGTGCCGTTGTAAAAGATCAAATTTTGGTAAATTTGCCTTAGAAAAATCAGTTTAGCAAAGCGAATTAATTGCTCAGACAATATTTACATCGAAAAAGAGTGATCCTGTCTAACAAGATGATCTTTTTTTCTTTATAACCCTAAAATACTAATTTAGAAGGCTTTCTTTTGATATACAACTATCGTTGCAAGGGATAAATTGTCGGAAATAATTGAAATTTAATGATATTTTTGTTGAATCAATTTTAGTTATTGTTTTAAAAAGTCGCTTCAAATTTTTACGGTATTTTATGCATGTATAATGCACACTGTTTGTTCTATATCCAAAAGATTTCAACAGTATTCATCAACTTCAGTTAATAGCAAATACATTAGCTTTGTTACTTGAATAATTCAAACCCTTAATTAGCACACAACATATTGATGACACTAATTCTAAAAAGTAATTGCTAATGAACAGCCAAATAATATTTATAGGATTCTTGTATGGATTTCTTTCTCTCCTTTTTTAATCAATTTTCAATTGTAACTCTTCGATGATACTGAAAAATTAAACTGGCACTTATATATAGTTTTTTTTTTTCAGATAGATAATAAAACGCGTGATGCCTTTATTGATATGATTTTGCAAAGATTTAAGGATAATGAAGAGGTATGAAGAATTCATTTTATACAGGAAATCAAATTTCAAATATTGCTATAATTTTTTAATTTAATGAGTTTTGCAATAACCTGGAAGTGCTATTTGAATTCTTTTCAAAATCAAATCCCACATAAAACATCCGTTAAATTTGGCTTATTAGCATTTTCTTTTCTTCAAAACATTGTGAAAATGTTAATGAACTTTTCGCGAGTGGATAAAAGGAAGAAACGAAACACTTCTTTTGACCATTTAGATAGGGAAAGATTGTTTGGATTGTTTATTTAATTTTTCTTATTTACTGCAGCTAACATTAGAAGCGTTGGAACGATTGATAAATATGATTGATGAAACCAAAGAAGTGCCATGTTTATTTACATCATTTCAAAAAATTCGAAATAGTCTATTAGGACAAAAAGATGTTTTGGAAGAAATTTACCAAGAGAATAAGCGTGAAGGCTATCAACGTGTGCGAAAGGTTAGCTTTAAACGACCATCCCATTAATAACAGCAAATATTTCTATTGTAGCAATTACAAAATTAGTTTATTTATGAAAAAATCTAAAAATTCGACTTGAATACTAAAAGGATACTAAAGGAATTATTGCATTGTAATATCTAATATAAGGTAAATAACATCAATGATGTATCTCTTTGTTGAAACATTTGTTCATGTATTTATTTGTTTATTCAGTAAGTGTGTAATTTGAGGTAGTGATAACGCCAACTCGAGTACTGCTTGTTGTACCCGAATTATTAATGGGAAATCGAGTACTTCGAACATTTGATAAAGATGGGAATGGTGCATTACGGATACAATTTCGAGATGATGATGGTACACCGTTAAGGCTAAATACTACTGGTCTCTTTTTAATACAAACAACAACTTTTAATACACTTTCACGTGGTATTTATATTGGAGGTATTTTTCTTTATTTCGTTTAACTTTTATTTTTCCTCATGATGGGAAGAAGCTAAAACATAAAGTTACGCAATTTTTTTTCATATGATTAGGCTGAAAGTTTTCATTCGAAACATTGTTTGGAAGTGAAAACAAGTTTATTTCAAATATGATTTAAGGTATCGAACTATTTCATACCATTATATTTGAAGTTCGTAATATTATTTACAGATGTTATTCATATTAAGAATATTGTTAATAAAATTTGAAATTTGGAAGCTTAATCTTTTTTTGTCATTGTTTTCGACAATAATATGTTACATTTCTAGCCTACGCCTAGCATCGTTCTTATTTTCCTTTCAAATCATCAAGGATATTAAGCGTGTAAGCATAATTTAATGTGGCAGGGTCAATTCCGATGATTATATCGTTTTAATAACTATCAACTTTATGCGATTACTTCCGGTTACAGATCGACATTTGTTTATCTTGGATCATCAAATTCACAAATGCGAGATAACGGGTGTTACTTCTACGATGACGGAAAAGGTGGGCAAGCGCATAAAATCCGTGAACAGTTGGGAAAGTTTGATCGTTGTAATATACCGAAAATGATGTCACGAATGGGGCAGTGTTTTACGCAAGCAAAGGTTTAATTTATCATTTTCAAGCAAATAATTAATCAATTTTAGATTGATTATAAATATAACAAGAATGAGGTAAATTGCTTATTTTACTGAAGCTGAAAGGTTGTAAACCACATATTATATTTTGATTTTACAAGAGATCTAATCAAATAGGTGACTACCATAAATCCATCTGCCATAACGTATGGTTTTTCACTTTGTCATACTGTTATTGTACCTATAGGATTAATTAAATGCAATTCTGTTTTTCCTTCACAACAACCCTGTATTTCCTTCTCTATAATATCACTATTCTTTATTGGAAATAGCTATTTCTTTCATGATCAATCTGTTGTTGTTTTTTTCAGCGATGCACGGTGACATTAAAGCGTCACAAATATAACAAAACCTACGACGTCATTGGTGGGCGAGATACGAATCAAGCTTTTTATATATTTTCGGATGGTGCTGGCAAAGTATCAAAAGAGTTTGCTGAAAAAATTGCTTTGGATATAGGATTGGGTACATCAGTTCCTAGCTGCTATCAGGTTTACCTTAATATAATCAGCATAATAATTGCTACATTCCACTTGGTTCTTCTAGTATATTATTAAAAGGTTCATTTACTGGCAATTTTTCCATTCAGTAAGAATATGTCCACCATTTTATTCTAAATTTTAGGTTTAATTTTGTCAACATTCCAGATTCGTCATCGTGGCATTAAAGGTGTTCTGTCAGTAGACCCTAGTTTGGATCAGCGCAAACACTGGGCTGCTGCTAACAATGTAGTTGATAATAACAAAATGACAAATAAGCAAAATGATTTAGCTGTTTTATTTCGTCCATCGCAGGTAATCCGCCATCTAGTCTTCACTTTTTCCATAATTTTCCTTTACCGTTCTAATAACCCACTCCGTTACTTCTCATAAATCCGATTTTACCTAGTTTTGAAGGAATTATTTGTGTGAAACAAATTAATTTTAGTTATTGCGCTGTAATCAGTTTTAAAAAAAAGAATTATTAATTAATGCAGGATAAATTCAAAGCACCACGAGACGAGTACATTGAAATTGTGAAATATTCGACACCGACATCGGTTTGCCTCAATCGTCCAATGATATCTATCTTGGATCAGGTAGTTGTGAAATAAATCTTAAATCATAACTATCAGCGAAAAAAACAGATCTTACTGTTGACAAACTCATTTTATACAACATTATGAAATTTTGAAAATTTGGACAAAACATAATATTTTGCAGTGTTAAACAAGTATTGGTAATTTCCAACAATAAGTGCAAACCAAATCAAAATATTTGAAATTTACAATTAATCATACAAAACAAATCGTTAAGTATTTGGGACAATTACTCAAGCATTATTGCATATAATTAAGAGATATATATTAAAAGTATCATAGCAGACGGTGTACTGTTCTATCCTATCGTGCAAATTATTAGAAATGCATTCACTATAATGCAGTTATAATTTAGTTTTGGAGTACCGTGAAGTCATTTTTAATTCATCACATTTGTGAAACAGTACAGTTTGATTCATTAATATCTAAGACTATACAGTTGATCTAAGATTATGCAGTTGCATTACTTGCCATGGAAATATCATGACAAATAGTGCATTATTTGATAAATAAGCACTTATCCTAACAAGCAATCCAAAATAATTTTTAGGTAACACTTTGATTAAATAAAATTGTTGCAGAATTGTCGATTGAAGCTTTCTTCTGAGCATAAGATTAATATTTTCCGTGCTAATAGCAGTTAGCAATAAATATTGCATTGTAAAGAATATTTAAAAGTATTTTTGCAGGTTAGTGGAATGCAAGGTTTTTCCGTGCATGAACGAATTAGAAAACGCATACATGACTTACTGGATATACAAATGACACAATTAGCTGATATGTTAATGAGCGAAGAAAAGTTTCTTGCTTATTATTCATTTTTTGTAATAATGCTTGACACAAAAATCGGTTAAACATTTGATTTGGCAAAAAGTTAAACGAACTTCATTTCCTCCATTAATTTTTTGAATCAGTACTTGGACATGAATGTAAAGTTAATGTAAAATTAAAATAAGTTAAACGAGCAATTTTTTTAGGTGCCGTGAAAAACTTAATGAATTACCGTGGCGTGTCAACGTTTCACGTCTAACACTTGCACGTGGTTTTGCCTTAACGCAAGAACCATTCTTTCGAAGCTTGCTTAGAGCAAATATCAAATGTACTCTAAGTATGTCCATTGAATTAATCACAAATTTTTCATTCATGATATCTCTAAATAGACCTTTCAAAAATTTTCGTATCATTTTAGAAAAATTGATTGCTAAAGTACAAATTCAAGTACCACCACATTTTGGTCGTTCAATGTTCGGTGTAATGGACGAAACGGGTCAGTTGCAATGGGGTCAAGTTTTTGTGCAGTGCACTAGGAGTATTTGGCTTAAAACACCATCCAAATCTGCTGCAAAAATTATTTTAGTCGGTAAGTATGAAAAATTTGTCAAAGTATAGCCATTATATTCATAGATTTTATTGTTATACGAAAAAAATTTTGATTTGTTTCTTATTAATTTATTTTATTATTTTTTTTCAGGTAAAGTGATGTTAACAAAAAATCCTTGTATTGTTGCTGGTGATGTACGAGTATTTGAAGCAGTTGATATTCCTGAATTGCATCATTTAGTAGACGTTGTCGTTTTTCCACAGCATGGACCAAGACCGCATCCGGATGAGATGGCTGGTTTGTTTTTTAATTTGATTTCAAAAAAATCAGTTGGCCGTTTGTAATTTATCATTTTATTTTACTAATAGTTGCTTAATTTAGGGTCAGACTTAGATGGTGATGAATATTCGGTAATATGGGATCCGGAATTAATGTTTGAACATAATGAACCACCGCTGGATTTTACAAAGAGTGCATCGGACAATAAAATCGTTGAAGAGGAACAAGTGGTTTGTGTATTTTATTGATATCCGACTAATCATGAAATAATTCTTTTCATATTAATTAACATTTGCAGTTATCGTCGAAAACCGATGGCTGTTAAGCCATTTTTACACATTAAATGAATTTATAACCCTAAAAAAATTGCTTAAGTATTTTTCTTTTAAATGCTAATGTTAAAAAAATTGCTTAAATATTTTTCTTTTAAGGATTTAGAAATGCGAAAGTTCTTTGTTAATTATATTAAGCAAGATTCAATTGGCACAATTTCGAATGCTTTCTTAGTTAATGCTGATCTTTATGGCATCACAAGTGAGGTATGAATTGATTAATCTGAAGTGCGACCCATTTCTTATCAGTATAAATGAATCAAGAAATAATGGAATCATTTGTATTCATTTTGTAATATGTATGCAGATTAGATTATTTATGAAATGCTTTGCAATGTTGTGCTAATCATATTTGGAACCGTTTGCTCTCTAATTAATTCTAGAGTTCTTCTCAGGGATTTTGACTGACTCATAATTCGTTTTCAAATCATAAAATTATTTTTAACAAAACTTTATAACTGTGAGAATTTTTAATTTTGAAATTAAATTTAGACATGTAATATGTATGCAGATTAGATTACAATTGCACGTACAAAAATCAAAGAAAGAAAATGATTTCCTGCTTGTAGGTTTGCATTAATATAGCAAGAAAGCATTCGAAAGCTGTAGATTTCCCGAAAACGGGCAATGCACCCAGTCCATTAACAAGGCAATGGACACAAGGTAAAAATGGAAATATCCTTCCACCGGAAAGAGCCGAACGTTGGCCAGATTTCATGTGTAAAAATCACGAACCAAGTTACATTTCATCGCGTTTAGTTGGACAATTATATAGGTTTGTTTGATGATTATTACCTCTCATAGAAATTATCACGAATTTTCTTCTATGTTTAGTTATTTAAAGTATCCATTTTTAGGTTATCATTTTAGAAATTTCTCTTCAGACTGTATGTGACTGTTGCTTAAAAAAGCCAAACTTTTGTGAGAAAAAAACTAATATACACAATTTTGCAGACGTATCAGACTTCTAGACGATGCTTTGAATCTCACAGCTGCTATGGAAGGAAGCGTAACGATAATGCTGGATCCGGATTTAGAGTATCCTGGTTGGGAACAGTACCAAAATGTCGCAAAAATTCAGCTTGATTCTTATCATTCACACATAAGGGTTAGATTTTCTCGATGTTTTCAATGGAGATATCTTTCGGGGGCGCTTTCTCATGGTTTTAAAGTATGTATAATTTTCGATCATCCATCATTATCTCTTAATATCATACTTTGCGTCTGATTTGTTTCAATATAATTAATTGTTGCAGTCAATAATGGAAAATTATGGCATCGAAGATGAAGGACAGTTATTTTCTGGTTTTATTAGCGTTATTCGAAATAGAATCAGTGATCGTGATACTGATGACATGTCATTCTACAATACAAATCATATAATTGAGAAAAAAGTTTCGGCTGTTTTTAGAGCGTAATTTTTTTTAAATTTCTTCAATTCTATCCGTACTTTTTTTTCAAATTCCAAAATTTGTAGCTTAAAAAAATAAAATGAGCCACTAAGATAGCAAACAATTGATGCCTAACTCTTGGAATATTTTATTCAGTAAACCTTCTAAATTTCAGCTAATTGAAAAATCAACGACGTTTATTTTGATTAATAATTTCTTTACCAATTTCAATTTTTTACATTCTGAATCTAGATATCGTCATCGTTTTTTTGACGAATTTGGTGGGTTTTTGGAGAGCACATTACCCGATTATGACGATAATCAAAGCGGTAATGCACAGGAACGACGTATTTGTATTCATCCATCTTTGGATATGAAGCGAAAAGCATCGGCATATTACATTCTTTGTTATCGTAAGTATTTGTTCATTTGTTCTTTTCTGTTCAATTAATTACAGTTCGTTTATATGACCTATCATCAATTTTGGAATCTCACTGCTTAGAACTAGTGAACTCTGAAGTAGTTCGACAATTGACATTTTTAAGTTGCTAACTAAATTTAATTCTTATTATGATAAGTGTCGCAGCTGTTGTTTGCATTAATTATAATAATCACCATGATAACAGTAATTACTACTGTTATAAATCAAAGTAATAGTATTGGAATTATTGTTCTGATAGCAATCATTATTAATGTTTATTATTATCATCATTACTTCACAGGGAATGCATCGATGGATACATCATATCGGATTTTGTCATTCGGCTGGCTTGTTTGGGATATATTATGCCACGTTAAACAAGAAGTAAGATTGGGACGCGCCAAACCAATTATGCAGTCATTGGATCCATTGGGTGAAAGCGCATCTGAGGTTAATTTAAGTTTTGAATTTTCAAATTTAGACCTTTCTAACAGATTCAGAAGTGTTTATCTTTCTTTTTAAAATTAGAATTAATCGGAAGGAACTTACAGTTTATCGAGAATTATTGTATAACAAATGCAGAAGATATGAAATGGACTGTATCATACATAATGAAGATAAAACAAGCTGCTTGTATTCTTGGACCATACTGTAGCCGTTACAAAGGTACATTTTTCAGAAAAAAAAAACTAATAGTAATAGTTATTGCAAAATTAATCACATTATTAAGATTTGAATATGTATTGGAAAACATTTACTTCTAAAATTGCAAACCGAAGAAACCAATTATTTCAAGAAATTGTAAAGAAAGAGAAGATAATTTTCGAAATTTTATAAAAGATAAATGTTATTTTTTGGTTGTTTTATCGCACATTAATAATTTTGAACAAGCATATGCAGGTCTTGAAAATTTATTCTATATTCTTATCAAATGGGCTACTCTTCATGGATTATTAAAAGAAAGATTAAAAGCTGTTCACATTTGCCTTTTGTTCATACAGTTTGGCCTTGGATATTATGCCGATGACAAAGATGTCTTGCAAGTACAATTTTTAGAAGAGGTGAAATGAATTTTAACGTTTGACAAGATTGAAAATTCTTCAAAATTTTGAAAATTTCTGCAAACACAAATACCTTTATCTGAAATTTTGTTATCATTTCATTGCTTTCAATCTCCTCCACAGACTAGTAATTATCAGTTTCCAGACAAAAGAAATTGTTGATAACAATTCGCATTTGACGTGCGATTTACGCAGTCTTATTGGTGGTATTGGTGTGTGCTTGTTAAAATTTTTCAAATTTCTTAGTTCACGTACTATGCAAACATTAAAAATGTTGAATTTTCGGAATATTGGATATCATTCATTGCTACTACGAGGACAATGGATAAAATTGAATGAAGTATAATTTATATCAATATTAAAAATATATCCATTTCTCATGTTTGCTTCATTCAGTTTATCGTGATTAGAATATGTTAGGAATACAGTATTTTTAGCCTTATAGAATACTGCTACCAACTAGAATTTTTCTTCCTTATTTATTCGTTTTTTCTTACAATTTTGTAAGCATTGATTCCTATTGTAGATTTTTTCGAGGTACCGTATAACAAATATAACATAAGGGGAGAGAATACTTCGTATTATTTTCATATTTTCAGGCTGCTTTGAAGACTTTTTTTGGTATAGCTTTGACAGGAAAATTTGATTGTGTAACAATGAATGACAAAGGATGCAGGAATAACGATTCAGTAAATCGTAAAGTTGTAAGTTAACATATTGATTAATTTCATTAAACGTTATTTTATTTTCGCGAAAATAATTATTGGAGAATAAAATCAGCAAACTCCTTTTCGATTTTCTAAAAATATATTGTAAACGTGGAATCTCTTCAGTTCGGAATAATTGAAATTGAACCATTTATGATCGAATTACCTCTTGAATCACCAATGCATTTGGCTAAATTTCGTAGAAAAGTGCATAAGCATTCTGGTGTGAAATATTTACAAATGCGACGAGCTACACACCGAAGGAAAGGTCAGACTGCCTAATATTTACATTAGTAAACCTTACCTCACTCATTACTTTCTCTACTTTTTCAGTTTCCGTAAATTACCTTTATCTTTCTTTGTTTACATGCATACGTTAGATTGATTTTATGTTGAATTAACTTCAAATATTTTACCGGCAGTGATATCATTAATTTAGTACTGATATCATTAATTTAGTATTAATTTAGTATTTTATGGATCGTCCTAAAGATTATCATTGACTAGTTTTGGTATTCCACTTTTTTTTTATGAAATTTATTTCTTACGTTTCATACAAGTTATATTTATAAATTAAAAATAATTTTAATATCTATGGCTTTGAATGGAATCTTGAAAAAATCAATGGATTATGTAAATTTTTAGACCGTGTTATTGTTTCGGCAGTTGGTACGTTGGAATCATTGCATCGTTTGCGTGATTTGCTTTCAGTACGACCATCTGTGAATTCGTTTGCAAATTACAAAGAGAATAGTGATATCATTAGTCGGCTTATTGTGGAACGCCTCGAGAAGCTGAATTAGCTGTTGTGAAGATGATTACTGAGATTTAGACAATAATTGCTGAAATTTTGGAAAGAAAGCATTTCTGCGAAATATATCTTCGTTTTCATTTCAGAAATATTAATGATTTTTGATCGTGAGCTTTCAAGGTTACAGTTGTGTAGTAAACGAAAATTTCTCATAATGCTTTATATTAATTAATTAGCAATCATGAAAGTGTATACCATATTAGCATGATATAATTTAGTATCATTGTTATTTTATTTTAGGAGAGTTGTAGGCATTGATTGAATTCCTTGCAACAGGATGGTTGAGGATTGTGGACTATTTTCAAAATCTTCTACCTGGAATCTTTCTTAAATACACTAAATGCTCAGAGCTGAAAATTGAAATATGTTAACTTAGGTAGCTTAAGTATATGTTAGTATTTTATGAAAAGGCGGTAAAAAGAGAATAACGCCTTATATTTTCATTCTTCAAATATTCAAAGTAGAGAATATTACTGCCTGTTGTTACTATTTTTGTAAATTAGTAATTTAGTATTATCATCATTGTCTTGTAAAGAAAGCAATGTTGTCACCGGTCTGTTTATTTTGAAATATCCTTGAGAAAGAAGATCAACTTTGCTATCGATTTAATTGTGTAAATTATGAACATTTATGTGTGACTTTATGCAAAAATTATGTAAAATATTTGTTGATATGAATTAAAATCATCAAATTTTCTGCCATTAAAATTTTTGCTAAAATGAAAATGTAAAAAAATGAAATTATTTGTTATTTGTTTTCTCCAAATTACATTTGTTATTTTGTTTAACCATAAATTAGAATCTTTCTTCATCCTTATTTTAATTTTCTTATTATTTTGTGTTGAATACCCCTTGTATTTTTACGGAATTTTTTGATTGTACTCTTCTTATCATGTTTTATCTATATAGCTGAATAATTATAAGACAAAAAGAGAGGGAAAGAGAAGAAAAGGAAAAAAAGATTTTTTAATGAATTTTTTGGAATTGATAACAATTCCGAATTGATCATAATTATGATAGATCAATTATTTTATACCTATCATTACCATGTATCATTTTTTTCTCTGCGAGATTTTTCTAAAGTTCTTAGCAGTGAGATTTCTTATTTTTTTTTTTTTTAATTTTTGGCATAAATTTTTATCGAAGTTTGTTATTGTTATATGAATGCTGGAATTCATTGATACTGTAATTGTATTTGAAATGATTGGTAATGCATTACTTGAATGACCTTTGTTTAGTCTTTCCTTTTTTTCTTGTATGGTTTATATGGATATTTTTTGTAAATTTAATTTTATATTCATATCTGAATTTTGAATTAGTTATTCATTTTTAATTCGTTATCACTTCATCAAAATTGATATTAATAGCTAATACTCATTCAATTGGTGAATAAAAATTGATATAATTATTGAAAGAGAAAATTCTTAATTTATACCAGCTGATAAAATACTTGTGAACTTTGCTATACTTATCAACTATACTCTTTTTTTCTACCAATTTCTATTTTCAAAATGGTACGGAATTTGATGTGAGAAATGGTGAGTTGGTGCATTCTTATCCATTTCTTCTAACATCTCAACTTTTTTTTGACCTTCAACCTTCTCATTGATGGTAAAGTTTTTATACAGTTGATTGACGTTCCATTCAATTGATTGAATAAAAATTGATATAACTATTGAAAACCAATATTAAATTAATATCAATTTGATATCATTAATATCAATTTTGATGAAGTACTAACGGATCCTAAATGAAACTTTGATGGAGTTAGAAATTTTTAAATTTAATGATAAATATGAATGAAACACTGATTTTCATGTCATCGAAACTTTTCAATTATTTTTTTAGTTAAATCTTTCATCATATTTAGTTAAATTATCCATTACGATATTTTCTTCTTTTCATCACTGGTAACGATTGATCTTGGATCATTCGACCGATCGATTACAAATCACTGCCAGTATTTGAATATTTTCATTATTTTGATCTGAAATATTTTATTGCATAAATTAAGTGCTTCCTTTTCCAACAATCATCTTTTCTTTTATTGTATCAATTCATGTGTATCTTTTTGACACAGTCAAATCTTTTCTCTAAATCTTCTAATCTTTCATTTTCATAATATATCAGAAATTCCATTAGCAATTGGTTCCCAAAACAAGTTCATTTAAATTGACCTTTTCATACAAATGCTTGTTTCTTTTTTTTCTAAGGTCAGAAATATTTTGCAGATATTCATTTACATATCAAGCATTAATCTTATTGTGTTATTTTGCTAAGTAGATTCCATTTTTTATTTTTCTTCATCTTATAAAAAGCATATCATTTCATTCATATTCAGTAAAAACACTCACCAGTCATATATTATAGCATATTTTTAGAGTTTCTTAAGAAACATTCGAATTATCAGGATTAGGTAAGGGTCATAATTTAAAATTTCAATCTTAATCGATAAGGATTCAAATCTGATAATGATGATTTGAATCATGTAAGCTTTACAAAATGCAATTAAATGAACAAATATTTGCAATTTGATTTATTCCCTCTTATTATCACTTTAATCCAATGTTACCAAAGTAACAATTTATTCCTTTTTCTTTTAAGCCTAAATAAAAAAAAAACAATTTTGGTACAAAATTGTAATAATTAAAAATGAAATCACCTTGAAATTTCAAACTGCAATAATCGTATCATTTGGAAGGCTTTTTCTTTTTTTTCTTTTTTGATACATATTTGAGAGCCAAAAGGGTTTTTCGCAGGTTTTTTTTTTTTTGTAAAATACTTAATTTACTAGAT
>NW_018108754.1:0-2600 GCF_000183805.2 Loa loa | reverse complement strand
AAATCCTGTCAATATTCTTTCACATTAACACCGCCTATTACATTATTATAATAGAATAGATGTGATGATGTAAAATCGACTATGTTTTTATATTTCGTCACATTTAATTTCAAACTAAGTTTAATTTGCAATTATAATTTCAAGAAGTTTACTGTTTGCAATTCATTTCTTACAAATCATTCACTGATTCATTTTAAAATATTTTTGAATACAGTAAAATATTCGAATTTATGCTTCCAATTTAAGTTCACAATTGCAATGTCACAAATTCATCAGTTGTTCAGACGGAAGTTGTGACGACATCGGATTGGCCAAAGTTGACAAACGTTCAGGAAGTGGTTGATTTTTTGTTTCCGGAATGAAAATGAGATAGAGTATCAAGTCGGACAATGCAAATAGAATTAATGCTACAAAAGGCGCTGCTGTCCAAAGGTCAGCCTGTAAAAATTATTTAGAACAATAATTCAAATGCAACACATTATATAAAAATATTTACATATCGTTAGCTAAAGAATATGCTTTTTCATTGAAATTTACTTACCAGAAAAAATAACTGAGGAGCGAAAACAACACCGATACGACCAACAACTTGTAGGAACGAAAAGCACATACTACGTAATGGTGTCGGAAATAGTTCATTTCCGGACATACCGGTTATTATATAAACCTGACTCATCATTGCAAATGCCATTAGTGTTGCGATTCGTGAAAGAATTTCCAACTTAGTGCTTAATCCTAAAATCAAAGATTAGAGATAAAAAATGATTGAAATAAGTACTGAAATACTGAAAAATTAAGTATAAGTATTGAAATTAAATACTGAACCAAATAAGTGTTTTTTTTCCTTTCATTTTTTATTTTTAATAATAAAACAACATTTAGCTTAACATAACAATTTCTAAAAATTTTGCAAAAAAAAATTTTTTTGAAATAACTTTTGAATTAAATTAAATTCAAATATTAAAGTAAACTTATCTGAACAAATAATAATGAAATGAATAATAAATCCAATTGATGTTAATGCTAATGGTATTGTATGAGCTACTCTTCGACCAAACCATCGTTGTGTGTAATCGGTAAATGCTGAAGCAATATTTACACCATATCTATAATATATTATCATGATTATACTATTGATAAGCATTCATAATTCATGATCCATAATCATTATTATATCATATCATATCATTTCTTGATTATATTTTCAAAAAAATTCATCAACCATCTGCCCTCCTTTTATTGGTAAGTTATAATTTAAAAGATATAAGTAATTATATCATAATATTTACTAGTAACTTTATATCATATCATATCAGATTATATCATATCACAACATGATCAAATCATATCATAGTATTTGTGAGAAAGTTCATATCATAACATAACATTTATTTTTTTTTTTTAGCCAAACAATAATAAGTGAAATGTTTGTTACCTTATTAAGCCAAGCATAATATTATTTGTGTAAATTGAGCCGGGTAATTTTTCCATACTAAATAGCATGCCATAATTTATCATACTTGCTGCCAAACTTTAAAAATAAAAAAATTTTTTTTTTCCTTCAAAATCTTTCAACAATTGAAATTATCAGTAAACATTATAAATGAAACAAAAAAAAATCCTATAAATATCAGTGATAATTTTGGAAAAGAAAATAGCAATAGAATTAACATCGAAAAATAGAAATTTGAAAAAAAAGAAGGTATTTTTTAATTTTAGAATAAATTTATTCTAACAACATTAATATAGATAACATAAATTGCTATAATTCAATGTAATAAATAATTATGAATTCTAAAATTAAAAATGCTTTTTTTTTCTTAATAAAAATTAACTTACAAACTATATGATAAAACTAAAATATATGTGGTAAGTTGACGAGTATGGAATAAATGATAGATGTAGTAATTTTTTCGATTTTTCTTTTTACGTAATATCTAAAATAAATTTGTTAAAATGGATTAAATTTTTATTTTATGCATGAAATATTAGCTTTAGATTTTTTTAGATTACTTATAATTTTATTTTACTGAAATAGACAATTATCGTAAAAGTAAATGTTCATGGATAGCATTCAAGAGGAATTATTTTTCCTTAATTACTACGATCCTTAATTTAATTACTACAATCCTTAAGTACTACAATAATAATATGCTTTTAAATGTTAATTTATGAAAAGATTTTGCAATGGATATATTTATTATAAATCAATGGATGAAAAAAAATTTGAAATTTTTTTTTGAAATTTCACTTAAAATTGTTAAAATTTTAAATATTTCAGTATAATTTAACCTCTCTTTCTGCATCAATAACCTCATCAATCATATCATTTGTGACATCATTTCGACCATTCAAACGAGTAATTTGCTTTAATACATGATATGCTTCTTCGATACGTCCCTTCTGAATTAACCAACGTGGTGATTCAAATGATAAGCTAAAAATATTTCCCGTTTTGTTCAATATAATTTATCAAATATTTCATGAATTCATACATTTCGAAATGAATCATAGTTATTCAATTAGCGCAAATTGTAATCTTTTATAACTGATAACTCTCTCTCTCTCTCTCTCTCTCTCTCTTCTCTCTCTTCTCTCTC
>NW_018108753.1:26452-28508 GCF_000183805.2 Loa loa | reverse complement strand
ATATATATATATATATATATATATATATATATAAGAATTTCAAAACTTTCAAAAATTTTTTTTTTAATTTTTTTTTTTAATAAATTTAATTTAATAAATTTTAATTTCAAAACTTTCAAGAATTTCAAAACTTTTTACTGACGTCTAATTGGACGAAAAAGCATTAAACGTAAGCATTTATTATACCATTTGGTCTAATTACTATTTGCTGATTTAATTTTTCCTGTATTACCAATAAATGTTAGAATGTTAAGTAATCCATACAATATTGTTCTTCCTTAATTACATTAGCTATTCTTGAAGTTTTCAAATGTTGCTTTTTTTTTCTTTAATTTCAGATTATAATGCTAACATTTTATTATCTTATCATTGTTATCTTCAAATTATTCTTCATTCCTTGGAATCATAAGACGTTCACCTTTTTCAGTGTATTTTTTTTCACTTTTTTTTTTTGTTTTATTCGGATGTGCATAAAATTGTTCTGAATTACAGAAACACATATAAACAAGATATGATGAAAAAATTTTTAATTCTTTTTTAATTGAGGAATGAACTTCTATCATATTATCCAATGAATTATCTCATTTTCATGTTATTCTTCAAATTTCTAACATTCTTTTTTATGTTTTCAAAAAATTTTTTTAAATAAATAAAATGGAATGAAATAGAAAAATACGATATGATTAATTATCGTGAATATTATAAATATTGTAAATATATGCTCAATTATTCTAAATGCATGATGAAGTAAATGCAAAAAATATGGAAAATTTCACGTAATTATTTTATTATTAATTTAAAATTGAAATTTTTTTTTTTGGTTTCTACAAAACAAAATTTACTTTTAATTGTTTTTTCTGCCTACTTTTTCCTTTTTTTTAAAACTATATTTCGAAACATATATTTTAATTTATTTCTAATTTTTGAAATATTTTTATATATTTCATGTTAAACAAATAGAATGTAATAATACTATTAACAATATTTATTACTATTATTATTATTATTATTATTACTACCAAAGAAAACACCATGCTAAGGTAACATTAAGTGTACCAGTGATAAGTGATAAGAAAGAAAATACAGAAGCAATACATGATAAGTAATAACTATAACCAAGGCCAATAGTAATCATTGATGGATGTAATCCACTATGTCCTTCGGTTTGTGAAAAAGCCTCAAGTAATACTAGAATAAAAAAAAGGAAATTTAACAAAAGAGCTTTTTTTCTTGAAAAAGTAAAAATTTTATCGGAAGTCTTTCCTAAAAAAAAGTTTAACAAAAAGTTTTTTTCGTTTAAAAAAAAAAGGAAATATCTAATGACGAAGTGAAAGTTTTTTTTTCATTTATTTCTTAAATTTCAATCTTATAAGAAATTAAAACAAATTTTTACAATTTAATTTTTTCAGTAAAAAATTGTAACAAAAAAAAAAAAAAAATTTAATTAATTAATCCAATCATTTGAATGCTATTATTTTTTGCAAGCATTTTAATTAGAATTAAAATTTAATTACTTGAAATTTCCGAATATCGTTCCGCATATGTAATAACACCATAAAGTAATAGTATAAATATAGTTATAGCAAAGGCACTAAATGGTGCTGCCATATATTCATAATTTTCACAACAAAATTCTCGTGGTAAAAATAAATAAAGGATAGCAATTAATTCGATAATTAATGAGCATATTAATGTATATACGACTGTTACATCCCATGATGCACGATTCTAAAATAATAAATTAATTATTTGTAAGTTTTAAAATTTGAAATTTAATAGATTACATTTATTAGCAATTTCAAAAGTATTATTACTTTAAAATAATTTAATTTGAAAATGCTAAAAATTAGTTGTGGCAAAGCTGCCACTAAATGATGCCTTTTTTTCGTTTTTTTTTTTTATTCCTGAATTTTTTTGAGGACAGCTGGAAAAAGAAAGAAGCATACTTGTCATTTTAAGGTATGATCAAATTAGCATGATGCAATGTAAAATTTAATTAATTTTAGAGATCAAATTAACAAACTAACATCAAAGATGTAATTACAAAAATCGATAT
>NW_018108753.1:17552-25735 GCF_000183805.2 Loa loa | reverse complement strand
ATAATAATAATAATAATAATAATAATAATAATAATAATAATAATAATAATAATAATAATAATAATAATAATAATAATAATAATAATAATAATAATAATAATAATAATAATAATAATAATAATAATAATAATAATAATAATAATAATAATAATAATAATAATAATAATAATAATAATAATAATAATAATAATAATAATAATAATAATAATAATAATTACAGCTGTAATTATAATTATAATTGTAATAATAAAAATAAATAATACTTTAACAATACTATCAATATTCCTAACCACTTTTACTTTGCCAGTAGGCTTTTCTTTATCAGTTGATTTAAGCATAACATTTTGTTTGCTGCAAAAATTAACAACATAATGTAAGATGTATTCGATCTCTAAACATCTAAATGATAAGTTTCATTTTATTGATAAGTAAATTTTAAAACTTTTACCTATTTCCTATTTTTGGTTCTTCTGGCTGTGAAACTTTTCTTGCATCTCTTGTACGGATAGATTTCTACAAAAAGTTTTACACTTTCAAAATTTAATTAATAGAGATCAAATTTAAAAATTTCTCAAGTCTAACAATGACGAATTTTTTTCTTTAATTGAATTTTTCTGTCAAAAAATTTTAACTTTTCAAAATCAACTTAGAATAATACAGTTTTAGCATATTATCTTTTCTTTTAATGCTCAGTGGAACATTCCGGTTAAATCTACCGGAAAAAAGTGAAACAACAAAGTCCAACATTACATTTCCTTTTCATCCCTCAATGGAATATTCCGGTTGAATGTGCTGGACAATGGGAAATAAAAATGTTTAATTACATTACATTTCTTTTTGATGCTCAAGAAATATTCCCGTTGATTTATTCGTTACTTAAAAGATTAACATACATGAATATTCTAGAGGATAATATTAAAATCACTTACAGTTTTCCGGATCGTTTCGTGTTCTGCCAACTCAGAAATTAATTCATATATTATTTACTGATATGATTTTAAATTAAAAATAAAGAAAAAAAAAGGAACTTTACCTCAAAAATTTAACATATTCAATATTTCAAACAATTAACCAAAAACTTATCTGTTATGTTAATTAGTAATTTGCTTAAATCTTTTTAATTAAATCTTATCATCTTATTATGTTATTGCTACTTCCTTCAACAATTTCTAATTCCATTTTCAATCCCATTTTCTTTTCTCTATCTTATAAAATATTTCTCGTTTCATTACTAATTATGATAATTGATAATCTATTTCTAATTCCATTTTCAATCCCACTTTCTTTTCTCTATCTTATAAAATATTTCTTGTTTCATTACTAATTATGATAATTGATAATCTCTTTAGAATTATCAAACCTGATTGCATTTCAAGTTCCATAAGTCTTTTCCTGTTTGCTTTACAAAGAAGAATTCGAAAAACAATAATAGATGTTAGGATAGCACCAGTTATGATAATAGATAATACAATTAGAATAACGAAAAACTCATCAATCACTTCCATATCACTCTCATCATATAATCTTATCACAATTTCTTCATCCAATCTAAATATTAACTAATAAAATGTTGATCAAAGATTGATAACAATAATTATTAATTTATGATAATTGATAATCTCTTCGAAAGAATTAAGCCTCGCTATTTAAATTTAATAAATCATATTATGAAATAAATTTAAATTTTTCGATTAAAGATTTTTTTCTTGTTGAAGAAAAGAAGTGAAAAGTGATTGCAGAAAATGTTGAATTGAGAAATTAAATATTGTTTTGAATATTTTCAAAAATATTGCCAAATTTCTATTCATTTATGATTTGTAAAAAAAATTATTTTATTTTAAATTTTATAAAACTATTACTTTTGTATTAATAATTCATTAATTCATTAAATATAGCTTCTTTAATAAGATAATATGTTACAAATTATTTTGCATAATTTTAATTATCAGTATGAAATATGAATGATGAACAAATATGCAAATTGAACGAAAATAATAAGATTAAATTGATAACAAAAAAAAAAAATGATAAATTTTAACGAACTTTTCTGTTGCCATTTTAAATAAATGCCGATTTTTTGCTGCTATTCGTTTGATTATCTTTAAGTTTGATTATAAATTAATTTTTCATTAATTAGTTTGATTATAAATTAATCATAACTTAATTATTATTTTTCCTTTTTTTAAATTTTAATTGGAATATTTGTTCCACTTTTTGAAGAAATTTTTCAGAAATTGGAAAATTTTTCTCAAATAAAATAAAAAAACTTTGCAAAAATTAAAATTTATTATTATCAACTCTTTTGAATATAATTACTAATAAGTTTTGAAAAATTAATTTGCAATATTTTGTGTTTTAAAATAAATGCAAGAATTGTTGGTAATTTCGTCAAATTTCTTGCAACCAAAAATGTTTTCATTTGATAATATTCCAAAATGTCAATTAGATTAAAAAATACATTGAATCAATCTTATTGTCATAATTTTTTTTTTTTCACAACTGTCCAATTTGTTAGTACTCTTACAATTTAACCTTTGACCCTTGCGGTAAAACATAATGAAAATTTTCGTACCCTTTTTATTTTTTTTAAATTTAAAATTAAATTTTGCACACGCTTCGGTATTTGTGATAACTTTAATTTGCTGATATATGAAGTACGAATGATACGATACAACCATCCAGAAAGGATTTAAACAGACAAAAGAAAAATAACAAAAAATTTTTTCAAATTTCTTCTTTCAAATAAATAGTTAATGAAAAATATATTTTCGTTTTAAGCAAATTTTTCATTTGATCGAAAAAAAAAAGTTGATAAATTTTTGCATAAATTAAAATCTTTTTTGTTGACATTTTATTTGTCACATATAATAATTTTTCCTTGAATATCACCATTCATTTTAATCATATTTTCTAGCATTTTAATTGAATATTACTACTTCTTTTATTTCGAACTTTTTATCTTATCGATTTCATTCTTTCTATTCCAAGAATTTATTTGAAAATGATTTATTAATTGATATATTTTAGGGCTTTTTTTTCGAACATTTTAAAAAAAGAATTGCAAAAAATGTGAAAATTCCATCATAATTCATTCTGTTATCATTTATCATTACTAATTTATGATAATTAATTATCACTGATTACCACTCTGTCATTTTTGTGAAATAACATCAAGAAGAAAAAAAAGCAAAGAATTAATTTCTCTCTGCAATTTATATCAGCTATTATCATTACTTTTTTTATCGTTTTAATCACATTTAATGATTGATCATATCAATTGTTATCAGCACTTTGTTCATTCCATTGTATATATTTAATAAGTAATGGTAGTACAAATCCCAAAAAGAATATAAGCAAACTTTTTAACAATTTCTTATGAATTTTTTTTTTTCTCATGAAACATTATATGAATAATTTCTATCTTACAAAATCTAAATATTATATATTTGCTTTTTTTTTTTAAACAAATAACATTATCAGTAGAATTTTTTGGTATTTAAAATTAAATTATAAAGCTAAAGTTTCATAGTTTCTTGGCGTCAAATTGTTTGAAATGATTTGAATTTTATTAAATGTCAGTTCGAATTTATTATCTGATAAAAGTGATAACTGCTAAATTATCTTACAATTTATACATTTTCTTCAATTACGCATCATTTTTGTTGTGATAAATATCGAATACTGTTACAGTATTTGAATTAATTATTGGTACTTCCTTTGCTACTGTAAACGTTTTACTTTTCATGATTGAATTTTAATTAAAGAAGAGGAATGATTCTGGCAGGGAAATCTTTCAGGTACGATATTTGGTAATTAATAGTCTGTAATTAGTCAATATATTGATAAGTAATCAATGTATCTTGATAATTGATATATACGTAAAATGTTACTAATTATTAAAATTGCAAATTAAATAGCTTTTCTTTTGCACCTGAAAGGTTTCTTATCAAAGTATTATCAAATCACTCCTTATCATTTTCATTTACAAAGGTATTATTCTGCTAGTCATCAAAAGATCTGAGAATACTGTTATACATTCAATAGTATTCTCGTCTAGACTGACGATAATCTTGGTGTCAAGTTTTCATACTACAGTAATAAGGAATTGATTACTGTTGCATACCATTATTACAGTAGATCTGACTTAGTAGCAGTAGTAAAAGTTGATTTCAACTTTGAACTTTGAACTAATCGTTTGGTAATTTTTATTAAACAATCCTCAGTGATAACAATTGCGTAAAACTATTTTTTTTACTTCATTCTTTGATCCAAATTCATTATATATCATAAAGCGTCAAAAAATAAAATAAATAAATAAAAAAACAAAAATCTTTCATTTCTATAGTTCTTATAGACATAAACGAGGGAAAAGAGAAATTTTTTGATGCAATAAAATTTGAAATTATCAACTGCAATAATAGCATGTATAATGCGGGAAGAACTACGGTAGAATACGGTAGAATACGATACGGTATGATAGGGCAGAATAACTATGGTATCTGCAAAACAATATCATTTTTTATTTGTAAATGTATGAAAATAGCAAAGATAAATGAAATATTGCGAAATAGGAAGGAAAAAAAAAGAAGAAGGAAATTATGATGAGCGGTGACAAGTAATTAGACGACAAATTTCTGGCCATTTCCAATAAATGGCAGTACCAAAATTAAGAAGCCAATGAATTAACAAAGCCAAGCAACCAATGTAAAAACCACTTCCAACACTGCCATTAACATTTGTCGTACATCTATTTGATATACCAGCATTTACTAATCGTCTAACAACACGATTTACAGTATCTGTAAATGTCAAATTAATTAATGCAAAATATTTTGTGAAATAAAAAGTTTAACATGGAACTATTCACTTGATCATATATTGTTTTTTCTAAAATTAATAAAAGTGTCATTTCGTCCTAATGCATTTGACAAAAATAAAAATAGTTTTTAAATTAAAATCTTTTTTTCTAAAATTTTAAATGCAAAAAAAACTGGAGGTTCAAATTAAATTTTTAGTTGTAATTTCATAAATACTTCCAATATTCATATAAAATTTGAAATAAAAATTTCTATTTGAATAAGAAAACTTTTAAATTAATTTTAACTTTATTCACTAACCAATTGCTTGTCCATTGCAACAGGCATATAAAATGATAGCAGTGGTTAATGAAAGTGCTAGAATAAGATTAATTTGGAATAGAAAGGTGACAGATGGCATTCGGCCTATATGCTGACCGTCGTAATAAATCAATGGTGTTACTAACGCCAATAAGTCAAGGAGGCTTGTTGACAAAATCAAAATCATAACAATATTATCCGATATTGGCCTCTACCTAAAAAAAAAAAAAAAAAAAGAAAAAAGAATTCGAACTTGAAAAGTATTTTTTCTCAAATTTAAATACTTAAAATGGAGTAAAAAAATTTTCATACTTAAAAAAGAAACAAAAAAAAAAAAGAATGTATAATGAAATGTTACTTACCAATGACCATATCAAACAGAATTCATTTGTGTTATTCATTTGCATGAATGGATTACAAGTATTGATGGGAATTGAATTGTTATCATTTAATTCCATTTCCATGCTCCAATTTGCCTTTATCATATCATTTTCATCCAACATTATATCATCAACCGTAAATTGATCATCCGTATCAATTTTATAGGAACAACGATTTCTCAAAATACCCATTTGTCGAGGTATGATTAATTTTGGTTCATTTGAAAATCGTGGAATATTGATTGCATCATTATTCATTCTCATTGTTACACTATTCGTTATTGTATTATTGTCATTAGTATCAATCAAATCATAATTATCAGAAAGTACCAAATTTCGCCAATCTAAAAATACAAATTAAAAATTTTAAAAAAAATTTTAAGAACAAAAAGTATTTTTTTAACTTTCATAATTTTTATACTTTTAAAATATTTCTCTCACATGAATATTTTTAAATTTTTATTAAACACTTAATTTTATAATTGTAAATAAATTCCATTAAAATAATAATATTTCCTTTATTTGATTAATTTATTCATTTACAAAACAATATATTCCTAATATTTTATTAAATATTTAAATTAATGCAAAATCATTTCATGCAAATTTATAATATCTTTGCAATTCAATACAACTATTTTACAACAATCTGCCATTTAATGAATAAATAATGCTCAAACTTAATAAGTTTAATTAATTAATTAAAATCAAGAATTTTTTCCACTTTTTTCATTTTTTTTTTTTTTAAAACAGAGCAAAAATATTGAACAAGGTCAAAGTTAAAGTTAAACTTTTACTTATCCGCATTAATTTGAATAATAAAATTAAATTTTTTGATGACAAATTAACAAACTTGGACTAAATAATGCATAATTAATCATAATGACAATCAATATTAACATTGTCGTATAAGCAATACGAAAACGATACATTCCACGATCAAGATGATCCATTATTTCTATCTGAAAGTACATTAATAATATTAAGCATTAATTATGCTAATTATGTATATAATTTTATAAATATGAATATCGAATAAAAGAATGTCAAAAAAAAGAAAAAAAATTAGTTATCATATCACTAAAAGTATTACAATATCGCATAAATCGGTGAAAAATCGTTATCATATCACTTAAAGTATTACAATATCGCAATGAATCGATGAAAAATCGTTATCATATCACTAAAAGTATTACAATATCACAATATCACAATAGCTAGTTATTTATGATGATAAATAATACGAAAGAAAAACAAAAAAAAAAAATTGGCAATCCGAAAAAAAAAAGTTTTAGAAAATTTAATAAAAAAATAAATGAGTGATTAGTTTGATACTTTAATTTATCATAAAATATAAAATTGTTTTTGTATTAATAATCAAATAATTATTTCAATATTACTTCACCTTGTAACTATTATAGATCGAAGAATGCTAATTAAGTTTGTTGTTAATTAGTTTTTAATATAATGTTAATATTTTATAATCAAATAATAATTTCAATATTGTTCCATCTTTCAACTAGCAAAAATCAGAAAATGCAAATTAAGCCTGCTATTAATTTAGTTTCTGATACAATTATTAATATTTTAGTAATCAAATAATTGTTTCAACATTATTTTATCTTTCAACTATTAAAAACCAGAAAATGCAAATTAAGCTTGTTATTAATTAGTTTATAATATAATATTAATGATATTATCAAATAAAATTAATAATTTTAATCAACAAACAGTTAATATTAAAGAATAAAAATGCAACTTAATTAATTATCACATTAGTTTAGCATAAGTTTCATCTCGAAAATTCTAATTTTTACGTGAAAATAAGAGAAATTATTAAGACATACTAACTTTAAAAAAACCAATCATTGCATATGACATTGATTAATGATGAATAATTTTGATCTAAACTAGAAAATAAATACCTCCATTAGATCAAAATCTTTTCTGGAATACAGAGGAATACTTAATTAATTACTAATTATAACGAAGATTTTTTCTTCCCAGGTATATATGTATGATTAATAGATTGCTAATTACTTACAACATTTAAAAATTATAAAAATTTATGTTGCTAATAAATTTATGTTGCTAATAATTTTCATAAAAGCTTATTAATTTTACAATTACAAATTAAAAGTTTTTTGTTTGTTCAGCGATAAATTAATTGTGCTTTTAATATTATTACAAAATAATTTAATTTGCAAAAAAAAAATCAATTTAATTTCAACAAGTAAAAATGAAAATTTTCATTTTATTTTCTTTTTTTGTTTCTTCCAATCGATTTTTAACTTTTGATAATAAATTATTTTATAAATGCTATGTAAATTATTGGGGTTATTAGCATTGAAATTTTAATGAAAATATGAGAATCTTTTTGGATATTTATATTAATTCATAAGAAATAATATCAATATTACATTCATTAATTGAAATTAATATCACACATAAAAAGAAATGATTAAATCAAATCAAATCAATATTCGAAACAATACTTCCCTATTGTCCCGAGATTTTCAAATAAAAATTTTTGATCAATAATTACTTTAATTCGTATATTTCTCATTGTATGATTAGAAAAGTTGTTTAATATTTTTTAATAATATCATTGCTGAATTAAATTTGAATTGCATCAAACAATGATATCATTGATTAAATAATAATCATAAACAATTTATAGGTTAAT
>NW_018108753.1:13880-17301 GCF_000183805.2 Loa loa | reverse complement strand
AATATCAATATTACATTCATTAATTGAAATTAATATCACACATAAAAAGAATGATTAAATCAAATCAAATCAATATTCGAAACAATACTTCCCTATTGTCCCGAGATTTTCAAACAAAAATTTTTGATCAATAATTACTTTAATCCGTATATTTCTCATTGTATGATTAGAAAAGTTGTTTAATATTTTTTAATAATATCATTGCTGAATTAAATTTGAATTGCATCAAACAATGATATCATTGATTAAATAATAATCATAAACAATTTTATAGGTTAATACACTTTCACTTTATCAAATTTTCTTATCATTATCAGTTGAGTGAGAGAAAAATGATCAAATTCATCAAACTTTCATAACATTTCTTTAACGTTTGTGAACCATTCAAATTAGCTATTGCTATTGTTTTATCAAATAATAACCAAGACAGTTGACAAATTTACAATTCAGGAATAGAATAGCTATCAGAATAATAAAATTTCAATTAGGCAATGAATTAGCTATAAGAGTATGATAAAAGCATGAAATAATTCGATACGTATAATTAGTATATTTTAATTTAACATCTTCTTAGCAATTGTTAATTAGTAAAAGTTTTAGAAATCTTATCATTTAAATTATATTCCTAAAAGTGAAAATAATGCTAATGAGCAATTTTAATATCAGCTTATATTTTCTCTGATAAATTTCTCTGATCTGCTGTGATTAATAATAAAAATGAGCGTGAAAGAATTATTGTCACCTATTTATTATCCTATTTCATAGCCTAAATGCTTGAAATATGATAAAATGAGGAAGCATTGAACTGATAATGATAAATCACTTTATACTAATCCAATTTATTTTATCAGATAAAAGTTAAATTTGAAATTCTTCCAGCAAATATTTTAAACTTAACAGGACTAATAAACTCATATTGCAATTAATAATTATTATATATGTTATTATATATATATATTTTTAATTGTTGTCATAATTTAATGATATATCATAAGCAATGTTATGAGTATATTTGACACATAAGAAAAACTTTGATCTCTATTCATTTTTATTTCTTAAAAAAAAAAAAAAAAGAAAGAAAAAGCAAATAATATTTAGGGATCACATGAACCGTATGCCTGAAAAATAATTGCTGGCTCATTTTTCAATCAATTTTATCTTGATCATAATGTTGATCGTGTTAAATTAAGGGATTTATTGATGATAAAGAATTAAATTCAATTATTTTAGGAAAGAGTTAAATTCGATTATTTTGATAATAAAGAATTAAATTTAATTATTTTAACAAAGAATTAAATTCAATTATTCGATGATGAAGAATTTAAATTCAATTTTTTAAATAATTTTGATTTTAATATAAGACAAAAATATAAATTTCAAAAAAATTAAAATTCATGAATTATCTATATATATGTAAAAAAGAAGCTAATATTATTCATATATTATCATTTATTCATCAAATAATTGAATTTAATTTTTTTTTATCTTATTTTTTTTTCCACATATTTCATATAATATCAATCTTTCCCCATATTTATCATTCCTGTTTCTTCTTTTTAATCATATTGATGATGATAAGTATGTTTCAATACTAACCCGGGATATCTGGAATTTCTCGGGTTGTAATTTTTAGCATATTCAGGATTACAATGCAATAATTAATTAATTATCATAATTCAATGATAAATATACTTGATCGTACTAAAGATAACTTGATCTGTTTTATAAATCAATCGGTTAATGCATGCTAATAGGAAGTTTGCATTATTTTAATCTTATATCATTACTTTTTGCAATTTTATCATTGCATAGAATTTCTCTACTTAATCTTTATTCAGAAAAGAATATGCATGTAGTGATTGCTAATTGACATGCTAAATGCATGCGCTCAATTAAAACTGCATGATAGGTTATCGTGCATCGTTAAATGAAGAAAAAAAAATGATGAAATTATTTGATCAAAATGTCCAATGTGAATCGATGACTTTGACATTTAATTTAATTTAGCTTTTTTTTTTTTTTTTTTGTTCACATACTTTTTTTAATTTTATTTTTCAAATTCGGAAAAAAAATTCTAAATAAAATTTAAAAAAATTTATTTTTTTATTTTTTTTCAATAATTGTTAATTAAAAGAAAATTTTTCATAAAAATTGGACCTAATTTTATATGAATAATAATTTTTTTGTAAATATTTTGCTAATAAAACTTTAAATTGCTTTGATAATTTATCAAATTTCTTCTAAATTAATTACTTTTTTTGAATAACTAAAAAAAAACTCAAAAACTGTTTATTTTTTAGGTTAGTCAGAAGTAATAACAGAAGTACGACATGCAGGGGGCATAGCTCAGGGGTAGAGCGCTCCGTTCGCATCGGAGAGGTCTGGGGTTCGATTCCCCATGCCTCCAGCTAGTTTTTCTGAAAAGAAAATTTGTTTATTGATTTGTTGATAATCAATCGTTGTTATCAATAGCTAATCCTTCATCAATATCGTATTCACCAATGTATAATTCATAAACACAGGACCCGAAGTGTATTTATGGCTTATCAGGATTATCACTTATCTCTATGAATTATTGAGATGTATCAATGAACTATCAAGATATCTTTATGAATTATCAAGATATTTCAGTGAATTATCAAGATATCTCAGTGAATTATCAAGATATCTCAGTGAATTACCAAGATATCCCTATGAATTATCAAGATATCTCAGTGAATTATCAAGATATCTCAGTGAATTATCAAGACAACTCAATGAATTTTAGGTTTCTAAATTTTCAGTAAATTATACGTCTATGGTATCTTCAATTTGCTGAACTTTTGTTGAACTTTATGAATTTTATGAATTCTCTCTATCATCTAATCTAGATATTTCTATGAATCAATCAATATATCTATCTCTCTCTCTCTACCCATCTATTATACCTATCTCTCTTTCTCTCCCTATATACCTATTATATCTATCTCCCTTTCTCCCATATCTATGTATTATATCTATCTCTCTTTCTCGCCCTATCTATTTATTATCCAATCAATTTATCTTGTATCTATATCTATATCTGTACCTATCTATCTAACATAAACTTAATCATATCCATTTCAAATATCTGCATGAATCAATCTACCATATCTATCCATCTATTCATTTATATCTATCTACCTATCTATCTATCTATCTATCTATCGATCTATCTATCTATCTATCTGTCTATCTATCCATCTATCTATCTATCTATTTCTCTCTCTATCTAATTTAAATTGTGATAAATCGTTATCAAAATGAAAAACATTTATCAGTTTTATCAGAATAACTATGAATCTATTTAGAGCTATCATATTCTTTGTTTTTTTTTTTAAATTAAAATTGCTCGTAATTAAATTATGACATTAAATGAATGGCATACATTTTTCACTATCCT
>NW_018108753.1:6090-13587 GCF_000183805.2 Loa loa | reverse complement strand
TTTTTTTTTTTTTTTTTTTTTAAATAAAATTGCTCGTAATTAAATTATGACATTAAATGAATGGCATGCATTTTTTTTTTCACTATCCTGAAGATTGATATGATATGATAAAAGAAAAGGATATTACAGATAGATTGTCATAATGACAGATTGATAATGATATTGATGGGAAAACTCCATTTACCAATACCAATATTAAAAAATTTAGCATATCATTTCCCATTTTCCGGAAATATTACCATAAGTTTTCCTTCCGGTGTATAAGTAATTATTGAAATTTAATTTGGTTTTATTTTAAAACTGGCATTATTCTTTTTTTTTTTTTTGAAAACAATAATCTTATATCCGGATAATTTCTCAATAACATATGGATATAATTTGAGATCTACTAATTCTTACTTATACCGTACTCTTTTCATTCGAAAATATCACACTATTAATGATTACAAAGCAAATGATCATGAAAATTAACGTTTCAAATCGAAATGTAATATGTTCAAATTGGTATCATTGAAATGATTTTTTTAACTAAAACATGCATGCTTATCTAAATTACTAATTAATTAATATCACTGTAAAAGTCTAACCTAGTAAATAGAGGACAGGTGGAATTTGAATTTATATGGAGTAAGTATTGTTTTTGTCTAGTAAACTTCCAGGTACATTTAAATTGAAATGAACATCGTAATGACCATTAACTTACAAGCATTCA
The DNA here is from genome assembly GCF_000183805.2 of Loa loa. Classification (NCBI taxonomy): domain Eukaryota; kingdom Metazoa; phylum Nematoda; class Chromadorea; order Rhabditida; family Onchocercidae; genus Loa; species Loa loa. Next base: position 12,875 of record NW_018108753.1, on the reverse strand, counting down.
TTCTCTTGACCATCAGTTATTTAAAATTTGAAATTTGAAAGAAATCTTTATGTTGAATTGATTTAAATCATTATTTTACTAAATTGTTATAAGTTATTACATTACCGAAAACTTCATATCAAAGGAAACATCAGGATTGGATTTAGTGATGTCTTCCATTTGCAGTTGATTATTTTATCGGTGAACTTTGATCATTTTATCAATGACCTTTTGTATTCTTTTCGTCAAATAAAAGCTGGTTTGATTTATCAAATTTAAATTGTTCAATGTTTGATAAAATTGTTCAGTGAAATTATTCGAAAAATAGGAAATGGTAGTATTTGAACCGAGGAATTTAATCTGCAATAAAATGTTAGTACTTTAAAGATGAAATTTTAAGTTGCAAATTTGTTTATGCAAATTAATATTGAACAAAAAGTAGTAAAATTGATAGAAGGCTCGTAAATTGATTTCTTCCATCTAAATCATTTTCGATGACACACAAATATTGTCAACTGTTAGATCTAATAAAAATGCTTCATTTGATCATTTCGATAGCATCAATCATGAAACTGTTATATCGATTTAATAATTGTTCAAATTTATATTCCAGTCCTTGACGTCACCAAAAAAAAAAAAGAAAAAAAATGATCAAATGAAACATCTCTATTAACATTTGCATAGCAGCTTTGAACAAATTAGCCAAAATGTCAGGCGGCAGGCAACTTTCTGTCAATTTTATTCCTTTTCATTTAATTTTAACATAAATAAACATATTAACAACGTAACCCTTTTGAAAAAAAAAATCAAAAATGAAAGAAAACTTTAATGAAAAAAAATTTAGAGAAATGGGCTCAAAAATATCTGTTATCGTTCTAATATGATTTAATATTGAATGAATAAATTTGATAAAAGTATATGAAGTGAAAATTTCGTAAAATTTCAAATAAAATTTTAAAATTTCAAATGAAAATTCCAAATAAAAAAGAGGAGATAAAGAAAAAAACAATCATTAAATATAAATTTGATGCCATTTATGAGATCAATCAAATATTTCATTTGAAATTTTCCAAAATAAATTGCATTCGTTATTTCTGTTTGCTTATTTTCTTGATTAAAATATATATCTGTGAATTTTATGCTGCATTAATAATGCATTGATAATGTGATCAATAAAAGCACTGATAATGTGATCAATAAACGCACTGATAATGTGATCAATAATTTGGTAATATATGGAACACTTATCAGTTGCTGATAATTCTCTTATTTTTTTTCCCTTGATGTTGTTCTAATTTGATCCAATTTTCCTCTGATAATATCAGTACTTCTTTTAGATTTCCTAACTGTAAGAAAAAAAAATGAAAATATATAACTTCTTTTAAAGTTTAACAAAAAATTACTCTAAATAAAAAAAAAGTCACTTCTTTTTTTATTTCATTAATAGCAGTATTATTTTTCAGTGAATAATAATACTTTTATCATTTTCAATTATTTATTAAAGAATATAAAATTTAAAACTAAGCAATGATAAAGTTGATAAAAACATTGATAAGTTATTACAGAACAATAATTTCAATTATCTCATTATCATCTCATTTTGATTATATATTATAGATCATCGATCATTTCATGTATGGAATTTGATGACTGTGTAAAATATTTCCAATAATTTGTATTAAAGTACCTTAACTATTAACACTTACTTATCATTACTTATCATTATTGAAATAAAGTAAATTAGAAAATGTGATTACATGATTTATTAAAAAAGAAAACATGAATGAATAAAACTGAAATGCAAACAATATAAATTAGTTTAATCATATTAAATTTTCAGGAGATTAAATTAATTTAAAATCAAAAAAAAAATGATGTTCCATACTGTAACTGATAACAGGTAACAGTGACAACAATAGTAACAGTTGTAGTAATAATATTTATGTTACTATCCTTTTAAATGATAGTATGAGTAGGAATTTGAATTAAAAAACCTAAATTAATTGAGAATTAAAAAATGAACGTGTAATTAATATTGTCAAATAGAAGTACAAGTGAGACGACAATGATTGCATCTTGACCAACTGTTTGCGGCCATGCATCGTGGAACGCTGAGTTGTGGTGATGACGATTGCTATGGTTCGGGACGTGGCAATGGTCGTTTTGAGTTGCGTCTGTTCGGTGAATTAATTAATCCAAGGACGGATTATTGATTATCTTCAGGAATGGATTCTAGTGTAATTGTGGACGAACAAATCGATCCAGGTGTTTTAGCCGTATGTTGATTGTCTTATTTTTATAGTATATAAAATTCAAAATTTAAGTACCATTCTTTCATGGAATGAAAATATCTTTACAGCATATTTATTATTTTTACAATTCCATCTCTAGTAATGACACTCACAAATTTATATTATTTTACATTTATTAAGTATCACTTCTTCTATCAAATAAGTATACATTTACATTGTTACAATTTTAAATCATTCTGGACCTAATCGAATTTTTAATATTTTATTACTATAATTTCATTAATTTGGCCCCTTATAATTTATGTTATTTTAATTAATCTAATTTAATTCTATTCTCGTTAAATGTTCACAATATCGGAATTGGCATTGGTGATAATGATTGTAATTGGTACTTAATTGTGCTGTAATAATAACAGATTGTTTTGTGCTCGGTTGCTAAAGTAACCGTTTTGTTTCTTGTTATAATCAGGTGGCTTAACCATGATCTCTTCCATACATTTATTGCGAACCATTTATTAATCTTAGTACTGTTGTTTAGAGGCTTTGAGAAGATTTAAATGATAGAGAATGTACTGCTTATCTTATAATGCCGTTTTAATTAAAGCATGTTAAACGAAGAACTATCATGTTGAAATCTGTTTGAAAATAATAGAAAACAGGAACGTTCATTGACTATAGGATGTTTTTGTTGCAGAACTTGGAAAGAACCTATAATGAACAAGTTGCACGTGGTAGTCCAAGTGCAATCGCAGTGTATTCTTATGCCCATGGCCTAATCAAGTCGAATAACCGTAATGTGCTTAGAGGAATCAAGCTATTGGAAGGTTATTGAATCATTGATATTATGCTCCGTCTCATCATTTTTCTTTTATTCCTTTTCGCAAAAAAATCTGACTGATCTGATCACTATATCATAATGCACTGGCAGCAAGTAAATTAAAATACATTTTCATGACAATATACTACATGTTCTATATGTTAAAGTTCATATGTTACTGTATGTTAGAGTTCGAGTACAGAATGTTATTATATGTTAGAGTTCGAGTATAGAATGTAGTAGGTTATGCAAATCATGAAACCACACTTTCATATCAGTTATTACTATAAATGTGCATTAATGACGGGAAAATTATTGTTGCCATGCTCAAATAAATCTGACGATGTATTTCGACTAACTGTGTTTTCAGAACCACGCAGTCGGTTACGGCGATTTTTTTTTACTTGCCGAAAATAGTAATGTGTTCTTCTTAGGTTTTTATATGTTTTAGATTTGTTGCGGCAAGAAGTTGAGGATATATCAAAACGTGATTATGTGTATTATCTTGCAATAGCACATACTCGCTTAAAGGTAAACCTTACTACCATAGAAACTTTTTCAAAGTTATTAATTTCATTGTAAAAAAACTAAAGTTTTAGGAGTACGATCGAGCTCTTGCATATGTTGATATTTTACTCAGTGCGGAGTCGAATAATCGTCAAGCATTAGATCTGAAGGATGTGATTAAACAGAGAATGAAAAAGGGTATGTAGTTTTTTCTTTTGGAATACAGGTTCATTTTATAGCTTGATGAAATATTGTTTCTGTTGGTTTTCAATTTTAATCTAAGACTCGTTCAGATGGAATTATTGGTATGGCAATATTGGGCGGAGGAATTGCTGTCATTGGTGGTTTAGCGATTGCTGCATTTGCTGCTTCGAAGAGGTGATTTTAATTTGTGCTTAAAATTATGTTTGTTTTCTCAAAAAAAATACGAAAATGGCGAGGGGAATCGATGCTATAATTAAGTGATTTCTCAGATGCTTCTTTCAGGAATTTAAATTGCAAATTTTGAGTAGTTTCAGAATTTCTCGCTCGTAAATGGTGTATATTATATGTAATCAATATTGCTTATTTATCGATCGCAATATTATCTTTTTAATCATCTGTAAGATTGCTTTGTTCATTATTTTGTAAAATCAGAAGTTCTCATTCTGGATTATCTTGGATGCTGACAACATATTTTTAGGAGCAAAAAAAAAAAAAAGTAGTGGGATTAGACAGTATTTTGTTGTATATGTTCTTACGTTATCCACCTACAACTAGTTGATAGTCAACTCCATTTTCCTTTTTTTAATAATAGGTGTTATTTAAATAGCAATTTTCAGTACCCCATTGTCTGTTATTTCCAATGATTTTTTTTCAATCCATTTGTTCAAATTTTAACACGCATTTGAAGTGCTGAATTTTCCTAAAGTACTTAGATGTGGAAAGATGGATAATTTCGATAAAGCTGACTTTAATAAAGTTGCAGCTTGATGTTTAAGCAAAATGATGTAAATAATTAAAAAGAACCGCAGCCTACATAATAAGTATTTAGGCATTTATAGTCGTTAAGTCTGTGGTTTTGTTTTTTTTTCTTTTGCTTGCTTGTATTTGTTGCAGTGAATGCTATGTCTTCTGTAAAGAAATGAATGCTTTGGTATGCCATCTATCATTCATTCATAGCTGGAATATGAAATGATTGAATGATGCTTGTAACACTTCGTGGGATGGAATTTTGTACGATTTAGGAAAGTAAAGTGTTTTGTGAGCAGAAGAAAATGTTATACTCAAACAATGGGTTCTTTGAAAACTCCAAGACGAAGTGGTCAAACTTAGTCACTGGGAGATAAGCTGTATAGTCCAATGTGAGGCATTAAGGAGCATTTCACAAGTATTGTATCAGAGAATGAAGAGTTCGAAATTTTTGCAGTTATACAGTATTCATTAATTTCCTGTTTAACTCTGACGTTAGGGATAAATACCTTTCTGAAAAAAGTATAGCAGCTTCTTTGATTTTTGTAAAACTCAAGAAATTTTGGACTCCATGCACTAAATGAACTTAACATAATCCAAACTTTAGGGCGAGAGAAAAGGATGGTAGCAATAATAGGACTAAACTGAAAACAAATAATCAGTTTTGATACTAAACAGTGATGAAGGAATGCAAATGAAATACTGGAGTATTGTGAAATATGGTACGAAGGAAGATTTCACTGATAATTGATATATAGAGCATCCGCCTTAAATCACCGGTAACTCATTCAGCCTTCTCGATAATACAGCTGGAACTAATGGAGTTATGCGAAAAAAAAAGTTTCAATTCATATTCTATAATAAGTTTTCGTTTCTTGCACTTATATAGTTCGTTCGTTCCTCTTTTTTTTTTTGGCCTCATTGCTTCTGTTATCCAAAAAATTTACAAAATTTTTACCACTGGAATTAGTTTCTTCTATCTCTTTTATGAGTAGTTTCCTTTTTTTTTTTGAGAATTCTTTGATGTAGTTTCAAGCAAAATGGTAACTAATTGGTCATAAAATGGATCACTTCGAAGGAAGGGAAGGAATAATGACAAAGCTTTTGGGAATAAGTGGTATGTTGCTTTTTCCTTTTTCCTTTTTTTTTGAAGAAAATGTTTTCATAATATTTATGGAATGATTATTGCCTTTTTTCATGGTTTTTTTTGAGAACAAATTTTTTGGATAATAAAAGCGATAAGGAAAAAAAAAAAGAATACCATTTGGATTTTTTTTTTTGGATCGATTAATTGTCGATATCTTAGAAGTGGTGCTCGTTAAAATCCTTTTTTTCTCTCCAATTTCAAATTTTTTTTTTAAAATTTTTAATTGACTCTTAGTTTAGTTTCACAAGGTGCTATGTTTCAATCCTTAATATGCTATCAATATCTTCCGTGATCATTGTTGTTTCTCTGCATCTCCATTTTCATCCTGAAGAGTAAAATTAGGATTTAAGAATGTGGTTGATGATATCGAATTGGTTGGCATACATGCCATAGTTGTTGTTGTTGTTGGTACATTGCTTGGATCGGTTGATGAGGTTATCGTAACACCCGTGACGGGACCACTATTCTGCAAAAAAAAAAGTAACTTAGAATTCACTTATATTTAAATGTTTTTAATTTGAAAAGAAAGGTCTTTCATTCCCCATGCCTCTATTTATGCTATCTTCTTCTCCATATTGCAATTTGTATATTTAATTTCAGGCTAGTATCTCATATAACAAAATATGTAACAAGTAAGAATTGCAAATGTAAGAAATCAATTAAACGAATTTATAGATAATTCATATGAGGTAGACAGAGAAAATGGAACTTTTTTTTTTTTTTTTTTGTCAGGTACTTGCCATATTTTAGAGTATTTCTTGCAGAGATGAATTTATTGTTATTCACAGATTGAATTTAAACTGTAATAAATTGAATTTAAATTATAGATCGATTGAATTTAAGCTGTAAAAATTTAAACTATAATAGATTGAATTTAAACTGTGGATCGGTGTTATTTTTTTTCATCTATAACTTACCTGAATAGTAACTATGGGAAAATTTAATTCAGCTTTCTTTCGATCGTTAAAATACACATAACAAGCAAATAGTACACGAATCACCCATATTAACATTAGCGCAAAAGTAAGTGGTGATATGGCATAAATTAAAGCATTTAGTCGAATAGCTGAAAAATGATGTAAAACAAAGTAAAATTGCTGACAAGAAAAAAAAGTTACAAAAAAAANAAAAA
>NW_018108753.1:3486-5865 GCF_000183805.2 Loa loa | reverse complement strand
AAAAAAAGAAAAGGGGAAGATATCAGATTTTTGAAATTTTTGAAATATTTTTTCTTAAAACAGCTGCAAATATTCATAATAAGATTTTGTAATTAATTTGAAAAAGTTATTCAAGTTTATTGTCACTATAATGAATGATGAGAGAAAAATTGCGATATTTCATTAATTTCTTTTTTTTTCTTTTTTAAATTCATTTACTATGGAAATGATTTTTGTAAAATATACTAGAAGTAATAGTCTAATAATTTTTGAATAAAAAATTTTTTAATATTAATGTGAGAAGGATTTATACGACAAAATATCATTTGTATCTTACTAAAGGAATAATTAAAAATCATTTATTGCTGCATATATTATACAATAAAGATAATTAGAAAAAAAAAAAAGGAAGAAGAAAAGTGGATCTTACTGGATGCTTTTGTTGATTGATAAGTATGAAAGCTAGATGCCCAAGAATTTTTTGGCCATATTACAGTTAAAATGCTTACGCAAAATAAAATCATTGAAGCTACCAGAGTAAATAGCTAAAAATGAAATTTTATTCATTTAAATTTTGAAACACTTTTGCAAATTTGTTGTAAATTTTAAATATATTTCTTTTTTTTTTTACAAATGAGCATATGCTGTAAATAATAGAAGCAAAAATATCAATTCTAATTAATATAAAAGGAAATATTAATAAAAGAACAAAACCTATTACTATTACATTATTAAAAATAGATTTCATCTTACTATCCATATAAATACGTAAATGAAATTGGTGAAACTATGATTAAGAAATTAAAATTTAAATGGATAAAACCTGAAGAAAAAGATATGGTAGTAAGAAAGATGCTGATTTAAAGCAATAAGCAATAATTAATGAAATCCCAAATAAGGCATTGCAAATTTCCGCAAAAATTTCTATCCATCCTATAATAATTCGAATTCAAATTTTAATTATCATTAAATGGATATCATTGAAAATTTAATCAATAACTGAAAATAATAAATGTATGAAAAGATATAGAAATTACGATTGCAATAAAATCTGCAATAAAGCAACTAATTATATGCAATAAAATAGTAATGAATGTAAAAATTAAGGAAATATCATAATTTATACTTTAAAATTTTGATAAATACAGTAATTTTTCGATGAAAACTACTAACAACAATGGACTGTAATAATTTTTCTTAATTAAGGCTGCAAAATAATTTGAAAAAAATTTTAATTTAGTCAGCAACTATAGGTATTTTTGTAAAACAATAAAAAAAACCGAATGTTACTCCTTGATTGGCGATGAAATCGATCCATCGAAATATATCCCATGCAAATGTTACAATTATAATAAGTTGTAAAGCTATCTGTAAAAATAAGTTTAAAAATGGCATATGTCGAATGAAATTAAATTCATTTAAAAATAAAAAAGAAAATTGATTGAATTTTTGATAATTTAAATAAAACATACTTGAACATGTACTCGTCCAAAACATGTGTAATATTGTGGAGTTGTATGATTTCGTGATGGTAAATTTGATTTCAAATAATCAATAAACATATTTGCTAATTGTTGCCAAAAATTTGAAAATTCCTTCTTAATTATGATAATTTTGTTAAACGCTTCAATGCGATTAGCATTTTTTGCATTTATTTGAAAATCTGAAAAATTTCAAAAATTTCGAAAAATTTGATGTTACGTTTGAGAATTAATCGTATTGTAATCATATAAATCTATCAAATATATTTCAAAAATTTCGAAAAATTTCATATTTAAACAAAATTTGAAAATTAATTAATGAGGAGATGAAAAAAATCAATTAAATCAAACAATAGCAAAAATGATAGAAGGAATGCGATATGAAAGATGGTAAATTTGTGACTAATTAATCTTTATTAATTAGCAATTTTTAAGTGATCAATTTAAATTACTTATGCAAATTAAAGTTTATTTATATTCGTTTTATAGTTTCATTTTGATTTCATGTGGTACGATCAAAATGGATGACATTATATGAATAATAGTAGCTACTTCTTATTATTGTTTTAATTTAATTTTATACTTTTATTTGAATCATTCACCTTTTTTTCTTCCAAATCATTTTAATTTATATCTAATATTATTTCACATTTGATTATATTATAATCAGAAAAAAAAATGATCGCTTTCGTTTTTTCCATCTCTTTCTACAATGATTTCATTGATCTTTGTAGAAATTGATTAATGTAATCAATGTGATTAATGTGATCAATGTAATCAATATGACCAATGTGATCAATTTAATCAATGTGATTAATGTGACCAATGTGATCAATGTAATCAATATGACCAATGTGATCAATGTAATCAATATGACCAATGTGATCAATGTAATCAATATGACCAATGTGATCAATGT
>NW_018108753.1:0-3221 GCF_000183805.2 Loa loa | reverse complement strand
ATATATATATATATATATATATTATAAGTATTGAAAAAATAATGAACATGCCAAGTATTGATGATGCAAACAGTTGCCATTATCACTTACCTAATCTTTTATCAATAATAAAATTTATAACTTCATTGATTGTTCATATTACTAATTTGCAAACACTACTAGACTATTAATCTAATAACCGCACTACTATTATTATCTAGTAATTAAGTAAAGGAAAGAGTAGTGAAAGAAAATAAATTTTTTTTTTTAATATTTTAAATTCGGTAACAATAACACAATATTAAATAATGATAATAATATAATATTAAATGAAATATTTTCTTAAAAAAGTTAGGTGAATGAAAAAAGTTAAAATAAGTAATTGTTTGCATGAAAAGGAGTAAAAATAAATGATTGAAATTATTATTTATTGCTAAAGAGTTAAACTACTAATTGGAATTTATAATAATTAAAATTATTATTTAGAATTATCACTTAAAAAATTAAGCATTTCCATAATAAATACTATAACATTTCTTTTCATTAATTGTTCTCTCAATTGAATAATTTTAAGAAAAAAAAAGCTTATTTTTATATCATAAAAATAAAAATAAAAATGAAAAAAGTATTAGAATGAAAATATCATAATGAGCAAATATTGTCCAGCAAATACTTGAAGAGAAAGAAAAAAAATAAAATAATTATTGTAAGAGAAGGAATAAAAAAACAAGTAATTATTATTAGCGCCAAAAATGAGATGCGCTTTTTGCGAAATTACAAATGCCTTCCACAACAACTAATATTGTTAGATTCTCAGATCAGATCTATTATAAATAATAATTTCTAAATGTTATGCAATCAGTCTATCATAAGTGATAATCTTTAAATGATATGAGATCAGTCTAATATGAGTGATAATTTTTAAATGATGTGACACCAATTTATCATAAGTAATAATTTTTCAGTGTTGTGACAACAGTCTATTATAAGTGATAATTTTATAAAAATTCCGGAATGTTAGAAATTTGATAGAAAAGCAAAATTTTAAAATTTTAGGATAGAAAAGAATTTCGAAAAAGTTTATGCCACAGCTACAGTAATTGTTCGTGTTCGAAAATGCTACTAATTGAAAAGTTTTTATTTTCATTCAAATGGTTTATTTTTATTTTTATTTTTATTTTTTTTGTTATGAAATTGCAAAAGTACACCATTAAAAAGTTATGATATGACTCACAAATTGAATTAATTAAGATTTTAAACTTAAAAAATACATAAAAGTAAAGTAATTAAAATGTAATTTGATAGAGTATTTTTGGCAATGATTGATTATGAATATATTCGAGTTTAAAATATACAATAAAGAAAATTAAACTTTGGATAATTCTTAAATGTTGAACTTTTATTTCCAGTTTTGTCTTTATTTATGTGTAAACATTTGGTTTATAATTTTAAAATCAAATTTTCAAAAAAAAATGCATCAAGAAGCAAAGCTAATTGAGTAAATAAAATTGAGGTTAGCAAAATGGAACTTTAAAATAATAAAGTAAGAAAATTGAAATTGAATTAGCATAAATGTTGCTTATTTAAAAGGAAAAAAAGTAATATATAAACAATTGGTTTATGATTTTAAAATTAAATTTTGAAAAAATTAAACTTTTTCCCTGTTTGGTTTGAGGAAAAAAGCAATTATTTTAAAATGAATAATTTGCTGGATAAAAAAAGAAACTTCAAAAAAAAGACATTTAAAAAAACAGGAAAAAAAGGATTACATGTAAAATAATTTTTATAATGGAAATGAATATTTATTTTCATTTCAAATTGATTTAAAAATTTCTAGCTTTCAATTTATTTTTTGAAATTTTTTTGCGATTTCTTCTTTCAATTTTTTCAATTTCTTCAATTTATAATTGCAAAACATTTCAAAAAATTAGTAATAATACCGCGATAGAGATGGAATTTGATTATTTAGTCGAACATATATATGTATATATGCATGGGTAAAATTTTGCAATTAAATTTGAAATTCAGTGAATAAAATATGAAGAGGAAATGATTCACATAATTATTAAATGTTATGATGAATGATTGTGCAAATATTTTCTCTTTTGAAAAATGAAATTTAATAGCAAAATGATGGGTAATTTTAAAATTTTAACTGAAATATTTGAATTTAAAATTTACCGTAAAAGAATTTGAATTGTAATCTGCTATATATTGAATATTTATTGTTAATATTGTCTTTAAATGCGCATAAATTTTTGGTTTAAAATTCTAGAATTAAATTTGATAACCGGAAAAAAAATTTTAATTAATATATATATATATATATGTGCAAATTTTTCCTCTCCCTATAACATAAATTTAAATTTAAATCAACTTCAAACGGGTTGAAGAATACAAAAATGTTTTGCAGCAGTGGATTGGATAAAAAATTGCTAATTGAAAAATGATAAGATAATGCAAAATGATAAGATGATGCACGTAATACATGCAAATAGCAAACATAATGAATGTTGAAACTTGATCCGGTGATAAGTTTATTAAAGTTTCAATTCCACTTATTCATATTATCTATTTTGTGACGAAATAGAACAATTATTTCAAAAATATAGCAAGAAAAAAAGACGGAAAATGGAAAATATACTTATGAGAATATTAGAATTGCTTATCGAAACTATAATAAAATAATAATTTTAATATTTTATCAATGACTTTAATTAGCACAAAATGGAGAATTGATTAGTAAATTAAATAATTGATCACACAAAAAAATAAAAGTGGCTTTGCAAATTTTAAAAATAGCAAATAAAAAGTGTATTTTAGCATTTATCAAATTTATTCAATAATATTTTTATTTTTTTTCCAATAAATGATGGAATTTTTTCGCTTTTTTGCCAATTTTTTTCATGAATATATTAATACTAAAAATGATAAAATCAAAGGAAATTAAAAAAAAAATATTTCGATTTGTTTATGGAAATAAAATTTTATTTCCATTTTTTCTCTCTTTTTCTTTTTTGCTATCAGTCACTGTTTAAATTCAATAAAATAGTGAAAAACAATAATAATAATAATAGTAATAATAATAACAATAATAATAATAATAATAATAATAATAATAATAATAATAATAATAATAATAATAATAATAATAATAATAATAATAATANACGAATAATAATAATAATAATAATAATATATATAATAATAATAATAATAATAATAATAATAATAATAATAAT
>NW_018108752.1:27557-28658 GCF_000183805.2 Loa loa | reverse complement strand
AAAGCAAGATGATTCCAAACAGACAGGTTAGATCTCTTCACCATTTGTAAAACTGATCTATCAGTGGTGCTGATTTCCGTTCACTGAAAAATGACAGAGCATATTCTGTTTTTCAATTCATTAAACTGTAATTTGCATTTTAAAATACCAGGAAAGTTTTCCTACATCTATTATAATAGTGCAACATTAACGACTTGTCAACGCTGAAATCCATTCAAACAATTTAAATTATTCACTGTATGACGTAATTACTATGAAGTGATATGAGTGAATGAATGAAATGGGTTAATGTTCAAGCGATAATCATTTCCTGTTCCAAATTGTCCTTTCCATTTGTTGAAATCAAGTATGTGACATTTACTTCGACCGTTTCCAGTTCTGGACTTAATTTCAAAGTTTTGAGTATGCGGTGAATTCGGTTTAATTTGAATTAACTTGTCAGCTTCTTTATTCAATTTGACATTCTTCACTTACTTTCTGTAGTATCTGGAAGACAAGAAAGTGGAATTGGAGAAACTTGTCGCCGAAAAAGGTGAAGAAGCAATCACTAGACCGGAAGACTGGTAAGAATTTTATTCAATATTTCATTCTTACAATGGGTCTCAGTTCTTTCTATACATTCTTAAGAATTCGATGAATAGGATGTGCTGCGTTATCTTCATCGATATAATCACAGTAATTAATGAATGGCGGTTGTTTAGGGGTGGCTATAGATTGCGTCCACACTATTTTGAATTTTGGCAAGGTCAAACTGATCGGATACATGATCGTATTGTATTTGAAAAAGGAGCTGATGAAACGGAATGGTTGATTAAGCGTCTTTCACCGTGAAAATCACTCTCAAGGGATCCTTGTTAATCCAGCTGATTGTCGAATTCCTTCAAATATAGCTTTCACTGTAGATATAACCGTTAGTAGCTACTTAAATGTCACAAATTAATATAAACTTTGTAATTATAACCTATACTCCAACAAAAGTTCCCTGAAAAAGTAATAATTGAAACTCTTTCGCTTCTCATAGTTAATGTTTGGAATTGATAGTTTTACTTGGCCCAGTGACTATTCTTGTTCACTTAATTTTATTCGGTAAATAGTAAATTT
>NW_018108752.1:24034-27102 GCF_000183805.2 Loa loa | reverse complement strand
GATCATCATCATCATTTTTCCATTTCAACACTCCTAATGTAATCCATCATTTTGTTTCAAGCTATCAGAAAGAGAGAGCGATAGAAAAAACGAAAACTTTTAACTGTTTTAAGCTACTAAAATAAAAATTGAACAGAATTTTAGCCTTTAAAAATTTTGATTAAAAAATAACTTTATTTGTTAAAAAAAGAATTGATAAAAAAATCGTCATAAGCTATTCTTTTATCATAAAACCAATTATAGACCAATTTTTATTCGTAGTTTTTCCGATAAATATTATGTTTAAAAGATGAAAATAACAATGAATACTATAATCATAAATAAGCCCATTTTGATCATCAAATAATTCGATATCTGATTTAATTTAATCATTTCCACTCAATAAAAATGATCATTATCAATGATGAACTCTTTGTACATTGAAAAAAAAAAAAGGAAAAAACTGTATCGAATAAATGATATTTGCAAACAAAGATTATTTTATTTTAAGCATTATTTCAAATCTTGCAAATTAGACAAGTTATTGGAATAGTTTTAACTTTTTGAAGTAAAAAAAAGTTTTTTTTTTTTTTGAAATAATTTTAACTATTATTTTTTTTGTTAAATGAATCGTTATGGAAGGAAAAAATTAATCAAAGTACAATGGCGAATGTGCTCTTTGATTGATTGTCAAATCAATCAAAATCTAAAAGCTTCTGCTAGCAATATTTTCCTCCTCCTAAGCTTATCATTTTAACATTTACTGCTTCATCTTTCAACACTTACATACATCGTGCTTTTTTTTTATTATCTTATTAGTAAATTATTTTTAAAATGTGCTATTAGCATTGCTATTTTTGTTAGCGTTATTTAAAATAAAATTATTTTGTTATCAGTGAATTAAAAAGAAATGATAAAAAAGACAAAAAAAAAAAAAACAAAGAAGTAGTAATTTGTTTGTTCGAAATTAATATTTTGATAGGAATATGAGTATTTAATGGATCGAAAATCAATTAAATTGTTTGTTGTGATAAAAAAAATTAGCACTATTTAAGTTATTTTAATAACATTTGATTAAACAGTGATATAGTCTGGAATGAAATACTGTTAAATTAGCTTAATTCATACTGGCAAACTGGTTAACATCACTAAAATAAATCATTTATGCTTGTAATGATAGGAAAGGTTTAGTTAAAAAAATAAACTAATAACGACGAAATAGTATTCAATTTATTATATGATTATTTAATTATTACATAAATATTTTGAAAGTATTTAAAGTATTGAAATAATTAAATTAAAATCGAAAAACTTGAATAAATCAATAGGAAACAAATTTTTGGTTCGTATTTTTATTAAAATAATGCTATATATATTACAATTTGTAATCAAATAAATGCTAATTTTTCCTTAATTAATTTTTCATCGGTATGTATGTAATAAATTAATTGCGAAAAGATTAGCTTTGTTGAATTTTAATATTTTAATGCTAATTGAAATCTATTTATTACTAGAATTACTGTTAAAGATGATGATACGAGAAATTTTACTTTTAACAACATTTCTAATACCATACATCTATGGAGCAGTTGGTGGCTTAATTGGACGAACACAAGCTGCAGGTGCAAAAGGTTACCTGACCTGTAATGGACGACCTGAAAGTGGTGTATTAATTAAGCTCTATGATGATGACAGAGGTATCAAAATTTAACCGTTCAAAAATATATTATGATAGAATGCGGAATTTATTTGCAAATTTAATTTAAAAAATAAACAAACATAGTTTGAACTTTGTGATAGTATTCTTATATGGTAGCAATTTTGTAATTAATAAATTAAACCAATAAAAATTACTATAATTTTTTATTCTAATTCATGCAAAATAAAAGCATTAATTTTAATCGTTTATTAATTTTCAAAAAATTTTCACAGGTTTGGATTTTGATGATTTTATGGGTGAAACAATTACCGATTCACAAGGATATTTTGAAATTAGTGGAAATAATGCTGAAGTAACACCAATTGATCCTAAAATAAACATCTATCATGATTGTAACGATGGTTGGTGGGTATGTATAAATTCATTTATGTATAATTTTATAAATTTATTAATCATATAAAGAAGAAGGAAAAAAAAAACCTTGACTTGACATTTTTAAAATTTTTTAAAAAATTAAAAATTTTGTAAATTTAAAAAAATAATGAATTTCTTTTGTAAAATTGAACAGAAAAAAGGATGCTAAAATTATTCAAACATAATTTCATCGAATATTTTTTTTGAACAGAAAAAAAAGTTCGAGTTTAATTTTCCTTTTATGTTTTCTTCTTTTTTTTTTATTATCAAAAATAAATAAAAGACAACGAATGGTAAGATATTTACAAATGATAATGATAATAAGATATTTACAAATGATAATGATGATTAGATATTTACAGATGATAATGATGATAAGGTATTTACAATTGATAGTGATGATATTTACAATTGGTAGTGATGATAAGATATTTACAATTAATAATGATGATAAGATACTTACAAATGATAATGATGATATTTACAAGTGATAATGACGATATTTACAAATAATAATGATGGTATTTAAAAATTTTTAAAATTTAAAAATGATGATGATATTTATAAATGGTAATGACGATATTTACAAACGATAATGATGATAAGATATTTACAATTGATGATGATGATAAGGTACTTACAATAAATAATGATGATGAGATACTTACAAATGGCAATGATGATAAGATATTTACAAATAATAATGATGATAAGATATTTACAGCCCTGTCAACGTAAAATGAGTATAATGATACCGGATGAATACATTGCAATTGGTAATGCACCAACAAAACTTTATGATGTTGGAACAATCGAATTGGCTGGTGAATTTAGTGGTGAAACACGTGATTGTATACATTAAAAGTAGTGTACTGTATTATTCGAATCATTATCAATGTTGTGATAATGATATATGAAAAAGAAGATTGAGAGGGAGAGAGAGAGAGAAAGAAAGAAAGAATAATAGAGATCGTTTAATATTTAATTCTATAAATTATTTTAATTGATTTTTAAA
>NW_018108752.1:21281-23622 GCF_000183805.2 Loa loa | reverse complement strand
ATTATTATTATTATTATTATTATTATTATTATTATTATTATTATTATTATTATTATTATTATTATTATTATTATTATTATTATTATTATTATTATTATTATTATTACTATTATTATTACTATTACTGTTACTATTATTATTATTATTATTACTATTACTATTATTATTATTATTATTATCATTATTATTACTATTACTGTTATTGTTATCATCAACTATTTATTATCTTTAATTATTTATTATTCAACACCAGCATGAAATAGTTTTAATTGTAAATAATAAAATAATAATAGTAATAATAATGAGTGATAATAAAAAAGGAACAAGTTTGCATTTATCATCAGAGTTGATGATTTCATTTTACATCATATTTGTTAGGCAATAGATAGGAGGGTACCATAATTAATTGTGACATCCTATATGGAACAACTGTTATCGTATGATTCAGAATTTGAAATGCTCGAAACATTCACTCATCAAATTGTTTGAGCAGTAACCATCCTTCTCTATCATTAACTAACTCCAACTGTTTCCCCTAATTTCTGATATTTTCAAATGTTTATCATCTTAAGGCCTATTTCTACTATTATTTGTTACATTTAATATTTGTTTAAAATTAACATATTGAAATGAATGTTTTATTATTGTTTTACCATTTATTAATAATTTCAATAAAAACAACTATTAATTAATTATGAAAATATTTTAAATACTAGCAGAATGATATATTTGTTGTTTATATGCTTGTTTATTTTTCACTTATGTTTAGAGTTCTTTTTTTTTTCCATGACTTTTTTTCTCATTCTTTTCTCTTCTAAATTTCAACTTTGTTCATTTCAATAGAAAAAAAGAAAAGGAAAATAAAATTACTATTTTACTTTGATTCTTTTTTACATATTATACAAAGTATTTGTTAATAGTTAATATCAATTAATTTACTATTTTTTTTCTTTGTTTCTTTGTATACTTTTGCATTTATTCATTTCAAAAATATTTTGGATAAAATATATTTTTCAATTTGATGACACATTGCTTCAATGAGTTACATTTTGACATTCCAAAAGAAAAAGTTAAAAAAAAAAAATTTCAGATGTTCCGTTTATTATTATTATTAATAACTGGTTTTCCAATTGTCGTATTTTGTGCATTTGGTGGTTTGGTAGGACGATTGCAAAGTGTTGGTGTTAAAGGTACATTAACCTGTAACGGATTACCTGCTTCTCGAGTACTTATCAAATTATATGATGATGATAGAGGTTAGTGCAACCATTTTATAAAGTTAAAGAAAAAAGAAAAATTCAATTCACTTGGATTATCATTTAAAATTATTAACAAAACATAGTCTATTAAATACTTCAGAAAATGCTAGAATGAATTGAAAGCACTATTTGATAAAATCATTTCTAAAATATACTATCAAAAATCTTCATTTTATAAATTATGTTTGATAAACTTTGTTATTCGATGATACTCGATCAATTGATTGGAGGGATCAATCGATATAGATATAAGTTTAGATATGAAATGTTGCAAGTTATAAAATTGATCTATCATGGATATAAAAAGGAAAAAAAAAAGACATAAAAGATATTTCAGGACTTGACATGGATGATTTCATGGGTGAAACGAGAACCGATTCGAAGGGAAACTTTGAGCTTTCTGGTTACATTCATGAAATGTCGCCAATTGATCCAAAAATTAACATTTATCATGACTGCAATGATGGAATTAAGGTAATTACCTTACAAGAGCTTGCAAAATATGAAATAAAAACCCATAAGTTAGTGACGAATCATTTTTTTATCTTTTAATAAAATTATTTTATTCAAAAATTAAATCTAGAAATTATATTCAAAATACGCCATTTATCCAAATATTTTATTTCCACTTATTATTTTAGCCGTGTCAAAGGAAAATAAGTATTATGATACCCGATGGATATATCACAGAAGGCAAAATACCGAAAAAATGGTACAATGCGGGCACAATGGAACTGGCTGGGAAATATGTTGGAGAAACTCGCGATTGTATACATTAAGAAAATATTGATACAGGTGTGTTATGCTAAGTGAAATGACTCAGTGATTTAAATGTAATCATTGATTTAAGTGTAATCACTTTGGTCAGATTCGAATTTTACAAGAAAGTATGGCAGTTTGGTAAAAACAACAGTAGCAGTAGATATTATTTATTCCATCACTCTTCACCAAGACATATGAAGTATATCCAACAATTTGTATTTTCAAATCTAATCTTTTATAAGCCTATTTAAAAGCATGCTTTTAATTTAAAGAATATTTTCCTTGTAATTATTAAATATGAGAAAACTAATGAATACATT